>NW_028122895.1:0-167642 GCF_965194805.1 Balaenoptera borealis
GAAAAAATAAAAATTAAGTTAAAAATACCAACAAGAAGTAAGGAGACATAAACTTAAAGGGCTTTTTCCTCGCACATTCCGTTCTAATTTACAACCTAGAACACCACTTCCAGTAAGGCTCTGTTGCCCTAGTAACCAGATTTGGTAAAGGAGAAATGCTGCCACCTTGTGGCCGATTCCCGCAAGAGCAGCTTTTAACCCACAGCTAATGGTCACTTACCATTCACAAGGACTCAGGGCTGTAAAGGACACCTGCCCTCAAAACTGTGCTGAGGTAGGGAATGGATAAAAAAATTCAAAACGGGCAAAATGTTCACGAAGATAGTATGAAGAGGTAAGTTTTACTCACTCTCTTTTTAAAGAAAGGAAAATGGATAAAAGCTCAGCCTCAGGAAGAATTAGACTCATGCAATCTAATCTACAAAAAGTTTTCAACTCACACCAGTCGACTGACCATTGGCAAAGAGTCTACAAACAATAAATGCTGAAGAGGTTTTAGAGAACTGTGTACCCTCTAGCTGCTGGTGAGATGTAAAAGGGTTAAACGCTCATAATGAGAACAGAAAGGAGCTGCGTTGAAAAGGAAAAATTGAGGTACCATTCAATCCAGCAGGCGCACCAAAGGGCCTCTCACCTGAGAAGACCAGAATGAAGAAGACCCGGGCTGCAAAAGCTGCACTGCAGCCTTATTCACAATAGACAAGACAGTGAAGCAACCAAAATGTCCATCAACAGATGAAAGGATAAAGAAGAAGTGGTCCATGTACACAATGAATACTAGCCATGGAAAACAATGAAACACTGCTCTTTGAGGCACCATAGATGATCTTGGAGATAATCGCAGAACATGAGGTAAGTCGGAAAGCAAAAGTCCTATATCCTATGATATCACTTATAGGCGTTATCTAATAACTGACACAAATGAACATATTTCCACAGAGAAAGTCAATCACAGACTTATTAAAAAAAACTATGCTTATCTAAAAGGAAAGGTGGGGGGAATGGATACATGAAGATTAGCGTTACCATAGGTATACAAATACATATTATATACATATATCAAAAAGACCGACCATATAGCAAGGAAGGTTTACGGAACACTCTGTAATAATTTACACGGGAAGAGGATCTCTACATAAATAGGTATATAGAATATGTAGATGAACCAGAGTGTGGACACCTGGGACAAGCAACATTCTAACCATTACCCCAATTGAAAAAATTAAAACAACGAACTAGGAGTAATGAGACATAAACTTATGGGGGGTTTTCCTGGCACATTCCATCCAAATTGAAAACCTAGGCAGACAACTTCCAGAACGGCTCTGCTGCCCTAGTACCCAGATTTGGGAATCGAGAAATGCTGCATCCTTGTGGCCGTTTCCCACAACAGCAGCTTTGAACCCACTGCAAAAGGTCACTAATTATTCACCAATTGCAGGTCTGTAAATGACACCGGCCCTCCAAAAAATACTGAGGTCGAAAATCGAACAAAAAAGTCTAGAGTGCAACCTTCCAAAAAAGAAAATTTGAAGAGGTATATTATACTCACACTTTTTTTCTTTTTTCTTTTAACAGAAAAGAAAAAGGCGTGGAAAAATGATGAATTGTAGGAATTTTTACAGACATGTAAACCCAAATTACAAAAACCTATCAGCTCACACCAGTCAGAATGGCCATCAACAAAAATGCTGCAAACAAGAAATGCTGACGTGATTGTGGAGAAATGCGTACCCTCGATTCTAAGGGGGACGTGGTAAGAGCCACTAATGAAAGCACAATTGAGGTGCCTTGAAAAGGTAAACGTTGAGCTACCATACCAGTCAATCAATCATACCCACTGCTGGGTCTATCCCCTGAGAAAAGGAAAATCAAAAATCACAGGCTGGCAATCCTGCACTCCAGCAATATTTACCATAGGCAACACTTGGAAGCAACGAAAATGTCCATCAACAGAGGAATGCACCAAGAAGAAGTGGTCCATGTACACAATGGAATATTAGCCATGAAAAACATTGAAGCACTGCTCTTTGAGGCACCATAGATGAGCCTGGAGATAATCACAAAACATGAAGTAGGTCGGAAAGCAAAACACCTATATCCTATATTATCACTTATGGCATTATCTAATAACTGGCACAGATGAACATATTTCCAAAGAGAAAGACACTCACAGGCTTAGAAAACAAACTATGCTCATCTGAAAGGAAAGGAGGGGGGAAATTGAGAAATGGAGATTAGTGTTACTATACATATACAAATACATATTATATACATGTATCAAAAAGACCGAACATATAGCAAGGGAGGTCGACGGAACACTGTAATATTTTACATGGGAAGAGGATCTGTACATTAATAGACATACATAATGTACAAATGAACCAGATTGTGTACACCTAGGACAAACAATATTCTAAACTTTACCCAGATTAAAAAACTTTTAAAAACCAGGAAGAAGTAATGAGACATAAACTTATGGGGATTTCTCCTGGCAAATTCCATTCTAATTTACAACCTAGGACAATGACTTCCAGAAAGGCTCTGCTGCCCTAGTACCCAGATTGGGGAATGGAGAAATGCTACCTCCTTGTGGCCGTTTCCCACAACCGCAGCTTTGAACCCACTGCAAAAGGTCACGAAATTTTCACCAACTTGCAGTTCTGTAAATGACACCTGCCCTCCAGAAAATTTCTGGGGTCAAAAATCGACCAGAAAATTCAAAAGAGGGCAACCTTCGAAGAAGACAATTTCAAGAGCTATATTGTACTCACGGTTTTTTTCTTTTAAGAGAAAAGACAAAGGCGTAGGAATATGATGAATTGTAAAAAATTTAATGACATGCATACCCATATGACAAAAACCTATCAGCTCAGAGCAGTCAGAATGGCCATTAGGAAAAATGCTGCAAAAAATAAACGGTGAAGGGAGTGTGGAGAAATGCGTACCCTCGGTTGTAAGGGGGTCATGTAAAGAGCCACTAATGAAAACACAGTGTAGGTGCTTTGAAAAGGGAAACATTGAGCTACCAGTCAATCAAGCACAACCACTGCTTGGCCTATCACCTGAGAAAATGAGAATCAAAAAGTCACAGGCTGGCAAACCTGTACGCCAGCAAGATTTACCATAGCCAGCACTTGGAAGCAATGAAAATGTCCATCAACCGAGGAATGCCCCAAGAAGAAGTGGTCCGCGTACACAATGGAATATTACTCTAATAATAAATATAAATTAAATTTAAAAACAAACAAAAGCAAGGAGACATCAACATTTGTGGGTTTATCCGGGCACATTGCACTCTAATTTATAACAGAAGAACACCACTGGCCGGTAGGTCTGTTTCCCTAGTACCAGCAAGGGGAATGTAGAAAGGCTGCTGCTCTCTGGCCGTTACCTGCAAAAGCAGGTTTAAAGCCTGAGCTAATGGTCACTTCATATGAACAAGTACTGCAGGGCTGTAAATGAAACCTGCCCTCAAAGTGTCTTGAGGGAGATAATGGCCAAAATATTTCAAATGGTGACACATACTTTAAGAAAACACTTTGAAGAAATAAGCTCTAATCACAGCTGGAAATATAAAAAAGGACATGCCTTAAAGCTCAATTTCAATGCATTATGAGACACATGCAAATTCAACCACAAAGAGGTATCAGCTCACACCACTGAGAATAACCATCAGCAAAAACTACAAAGAATAAATCCTGAAGGCGCTGGGAAGAAATACATACCCTCCACTTTAAGTGGGACGTAACCTGGAAAGAGCCACTAAGGAGAACAGAATAGAGGTGCCTTTAAAAGGTAAACATTGAGCTACCGTATGATCCAGCAGACCTATTCCTGGACCTATAAACTAAGAAGACAGAATTGGAAGGACACAGGCACGCAAATCTGCTTTGCATAGTATTACAATAGCCAAGATATGGAAGTAACCAAAAAGTCCACCGACAGATGGGTGGACAAAGAAGAACTGCTACCTGTACAGATGGAATATGAGCTAGTGAAAAAAATGAAACAATGCCATTTCCAGCACCATAGATGAGTCTAGAAGTAATCACGCAACTTGGAGTAAGCGAGAAAGCGAAAAACACATATCCTATCATATCACATATAGGTGTTACCTAAAAAATGATACAAACAAAGATATTTCCACAGAGAAACACTTTCATAGATTCATTAAAAAACTTACGGTTCACCAAATGGACAGGTGTGAGGATTGGATACATTACCATATTGAGGTTAACAGAGCGATACAAACACATGTGAAATATAGAATCACCAAAGACCTACGCAATACCACGAGAAGACTGCTCAACATTGTGTCATAACCTACAAGGGAGAAGGATCCGAAGAAGAACAGATATATGGATATGTGTGAAAGAACCACATCTTGCACACCTAGAACAAACAAAACATTGTAATCAAGTTTGCTGTGAGAAAAAATAAAAATTAAGTTAAAAATACCAACAAGAAGTAAGGAGACATAAACTTAAAGGGCTTTTTCCTCGCACATTCCGTTCTAATTTACAACCTAGAACACCACTTCCAGTAAGGCTCTGTTGCCCTAGTAACCAGATTTGGTAAAGGAGAAATGCTGCCACCTTGTGGCCGATTCCCGCAAGAGCAGCTTTTAACCCACAGCTAATGGTCACTTACCATTCACAAGGACTCAGGGCTGTAAAGGACACCTGCCCTCAAAACTGTGCTGAGGTAGGGAATGGATAAAAAAATTCAAAACGGGCAAAATGTTCACGAAGATAGTATGAAGAGGTAAGTTTTACTCACTCTCTTTTTAAAGAAAGGAAAATGGATAAAAGCTCAGCCTCAGGAAGAATTAGACTCATGCAATCTAATCTACAAAAAGTTTTCAACTCACACCAGTCGACTGACCATTGGCAAAGAGTCTACAAACAATAAATGCTGAAGAGGTTTTAGAGAACTGTGTACCCTCTAGCTGCTGGTGAGATGTAAAAGGGTTAAACGCTCATAATGAGAACAGAAAGGAGCTGCGTTGAAAAGGAAAAATTGAGGTACCATTCAATCCAGCAGGCGCACCAAAGGGCCTCTCACCTGAGAAGACCAGAATGAAGAAGACCCGGGCTGCAAAAGCTGCACTGCAGCCTTATTCACAATAGACAAGACAGTGAAGCAACCAAGATGTCCATCAACAGATGAAAGGATAAAGAAGAAGTGGTCCATGTACACAATGAATACTAGCCATGGAAAACAATGAAACACTGCTCTTTGAGGCACCATAGATGATCCTGGAGATAATCGCAGAACATGAGGTAAGTCGGAAAGCAAAAGTCCTATATCCTATGATATCACTTATAGGCGTTATCTAATAACTGACACAAATGAACATATTTCCACAGAGAAAGTCAATCACAGACTTATTAAAAAAAAAACTATGCTTATCTAAAAGGAAAGGTGGGGGGAATGGATACATGAAGATTAGCGTTACCATAGGTATACAAATACATATTATATACATATATCAAAAAGACCGACCATATAGCAAGGAAGGTTTACGGAACACTCTGTAATAATTTACACGGGAAGAGGATCTCTACATAAATAGGTATATAGAATATGTAGATGAACCAGAGTGTGGACACCTGGGACAAGCAACATTCTAACCATTACCCCAATTGAAAAAATTAAAACAACGAACTAGGAGTAATGAGACATAAACTTAT
This sequence comes from Balaenoptera borealis, assembly GCF_965194805.1. Taxonomy (NCBI): domain Eukaryota; kingdom Metazoa; phylum Chordata; class Mammalia; order Artiodactyla; family Balaenopteridae; genus Balaenoptera; species Balaenoptera borealis. Next base: position 5,697 of record NW_028122895.1, read on the forward strand.
GGGGGGTTTTCCTGGCACATTCCATCCAAATTGAAAACCTAGGCAGACAACTTCCAGAACGGCTCTGCTGCCCTAGTACCCAGATTTGGGAATCGAGAAATGCTGCATCCTTGTGGCCGTTTCCCACAACAGCAGCTTTGAACCCACTGCAAAAGGTCACTAATTATTCACCAATTGCAGGTCTGTAAATGACACCGGCCCTCCAAAAAATACTGAGGTCGAAAATCGAACAAAAAAGTCTAGAGTGCAACCTTCCAAAAAAGAAAATTTGAAGAGGTATATTATACTCACATTTTTTTTCTTTTTTCTTTTAACAGAAAAGAAAAAGGCGTGGAAAAATGATGAATTGTAGGAATTTTTACAGACATGTAAACCCAAATTACAAAAACCTATCAGCTCACACCAGTCAGAATGGCCATCAACAAAAATGCTGCAAACAAGAAATGCTGACGTGATTGTGGAGAAATGCGTACCCTCGATTCTAAGGGGGACGTGGTAAGAGCCACTAATGAAAGCACAATTGAGGTGCCTTGAAAAGGTAAACGTTGAGCTACCATACCAGTCAATCAATCATACCCACTGCTGGGTCTATCCCCTGAGAAAAGGAAAATCAAAAATCACAGGCTGGCAATCCTGCACTCCAGCAATATTTACCATAGGCAACACTTGGAAGCAACGAAAATGTCCATCAACAGAGGAATGCACCAAGAAGAAGTGGTCCATGTACACAATGGAATATTAGCCATGAAAAACATTGAAGCACTGCTCTTTGAGGCACCATAGATGAGCCTGGAGATAATCACAAAACATGAAGTAGGTCGGAAAGCAAAACACCTATATCCTATATTATCACTTATGGCATTATCTAATAACTGGCACAGATGAACATATTTCCAAAGAGAAAGACACTCACAGGCTGAGAAAACAAACTATGCTCATCTGAAAGGAAAGGAGGGGGGAAATTGAGAAATGAAGATTAGTGTTACTATACATATACAAATACATATTATATACATGTATCAAAAAGACCGAACATATAGCAAGGGAGGTCGACGGAACACTGTAATATTTTACATGGGAAGAGGATCTGTACATTAATAGACATACATAATGTACAAATGAACCAGATTGTGTACACCTAGGACAAACAATATTCTAAACTTTACCCAGATTAAAAAACTTTTAAAAACCAGGAAGAAGTAATGAGACATAAACTTATGGGGATTTCTCCTGGCAAATTCCATTCTAATTTACAACCTAGGACAATGACTTCCAGAAAGGCTCTGCTGCCCTAGTACCCAGATTGGGGAATGGAGAAATGCTACCTCCTTGTGGCCGTTTCCCACAACCGCAGCTTTGAACCCACTGCAAAAGGTCACGAAATTTTCACCAACTTGCAGTTCTGTAAATGACACCTGCCCTCCAGAAAATTTCTGGGGTCAAAAATCGACCAGAAAATTCAAAAGAGGGCAACCTTCGAAGAAGACAATTTCAAGAGCTATATTGTACTCACGGTTTTTTTCTTTTAAGAGAAAAGACAAAGGCGTAGGAATATGATGAATTGTAAAAAATTTAATGACATGCATACCCATATGACAAAAACCTATCAGCTCAGAGCAGTCAGAATGGCCATTAGGAAAAATGCTGCAAAAAATAAACGGTGAAGGGAGTGTGGAGAAATGCGTACCCTCGGTTGTAAGGGGGTCATGTAAAGAGCCACTAATGAAAACACAGTGTAGGTGCTTTGAAAAGGGAAACATTGAGCTACCAGTCAATCAAGCACAACCACTGCTTGGCCTATCACCTGAGAAAATGAGAATCAAAAAGTCACAGGCTGGCAAACCTGTACGCCAGCAAGATTTACCATAGCCAGCACTTGGAAGCAATGAAAATGTCCATCAACCGAGGAATGCCCCAAGAAGAAGTGGTCCGCGTACACAATGGAATATTACTCTAATAATAAATATAACTTAAATTTAAAAACAAACAAAAGCAAGGAGACATCAACATTTGTGGGTTTATCCGGGCACATTGCACTCTAATTTATAACCGAAGAACACCACTGGCCGGTAGGTCTGTTTCCCTAGTACCAGCAAGGGGAATGTAGAAAGGCTGCTGCTCTCTGGCCGTTACCTGCAAAAGCAGGTTTAAAGCCTGAGCTAATGGTCACTTCATATGAACAAGTACTGCAGGGCTGTAAATGAAACCTGCCCTCAAAGTGTCTTGAGGGAGATAATGGCCAAAATATTTCAAATGGTGACACATACTTTAAGAAAACACTTTGAAGAAATAAGCTCTAATCACAGCTGGAAATATAAAAAAGGACATGCCTTAAAGCTCAATTTCAATGCATTATGAGACACATGCAAATTCAACCACAAAGAGGTATCAGCTCACACCACTCAGAATAACCATCAGCAAAAACTACAAAGAATAAATCCTGAAGGCGCTGGGAAGAAATACATACCCTCCACTTTAAGTGGGACGTAACCTGGAAAGAGCCACTAAGGAGAACAGAATAGAGGTGCCTTTAAAAGGTAAACATTGAGCTACCGTATGATCCAGCAGACCTATTCCTGGACCTATAAACTAAGAAGACAGAATTGGAAGGACACAGGCACGCAAATCTGCTTTGCATAGTATTACAATAGCCAAGATATGGAAGTAACCAAAAAGTCCACCGACAGATGGGTGGACAAAGAAGAACTGCTACCTGTACAGATGGAATATGAGCTAGTGAAAAAAATGAAACAATGCCATTTCCAGCACCATAGATGAGTCTAGAAGTAATCACGCAACTTGGAGTAAGCGAGAAAGCGAAAAACACATATCCTATCATATCACATATAGGTGTTACCTAAAAAATGATACAAACAAAGATATTTCCACAGAGAAACACTTTCATAGATTCATTAAAAAACTTACGGTTCACCAAATGGACAGGTGTGAGGATTGGATACATTACCATATTGAGGTTAACAGAGCGATACAAACACATGTGAAATATAGAATCACCAAAGACCTACGCAATACCACGAGAAGACTGCTCAACATTGTGTCATAACCTACAAGGGAGAAGGATCCGAAGAAGAACAGATATATGGATATGTGTGAAAGAACCACATCTTGCACACCTAGAACAAACAAAACATTGTAATCAAGTTTGCTGTGAGAAAAAATAAAAATTAAGTTAAAAATACCAACAAGAAGTAAGGAGACATAAACTTAAAGGGCTTTTTCCTCGCACATTCCGTTCTAATTTACAACCTAGAACACCACTTCCAGTAAGGCTCTGTTGCCCTAGTAACCAGATTTGGTAAAGGAGAAATGCTGCCACCTTGTGGCCGATTCCCGCAAGAGCAGCTTTTAACCCACAGCTAATGGTCACTTACCATTCACAAGGACTCAGGGCTGTAAAGGACACCTGCCCTCAAAACTGTGCTGAGGTAGGGAATGGATAAAAAAATTCAAAACGGGCAAAATGTTCACGAAGATAGTATGAAGAGGTAAGTTTTACTCACTCTCTTTTTAAAGAAAGGAAAATGGATAAAAGCTCAGCCTCAGGAAGAATTAGACTCATGCAATCTAATCTACAAAAAGTTTTCAACTCACACCAGTCGACTGACCATTGGCAAAGAGTCTACAAACAATAAATGCTGAAGAGGTTTTAGAGAACTGTGTACCCTCTAGCTGCTGGTGAGATGTAAAAGGGTTAAACGCTCATAATGAGAACAGAAAGGAGCTGCGTTGAAAAGGAAAAATTGAGGTACCATTCAATCCAGCAGGCGCACCAAAGGGCCTCTCACCTGAGAAGACCAGAATGAAGAAGACCCGGGCTGCAAAAGCTGCACTGCAGCCTTATTCACAATAGACAAGACAGTGAAGCAACCAAGATGTCCATCAACAGATGAAAGGATAAAGAAGAAGTGGTCCATGTACACAATGAATACTAGCCATGGAAAACAATGAAACACTGCTCTTTGAGGCACCATAGATGATCCTGGAGATAATCGCAGAACATGAGGTAAGTCGGAAAGCAAAAGTCCTATATCCTATGATATCACTTATAGGCGTTATCTAATAACTGACACAAATGAACATATTTCCACAGAGAAAGTCAATCACAGACTTATTAAAAAAAAACTATGCTTATCTAAAAGGAAAGCTGGGGGGAATGGATACATGAAGATTAGCGTTACCATAGGTATACAAATACATATTATATACATATATCAAAAAGACCGACCATATAGCAAGGAAGGTTTACGGAACACTCTGTAATAATTTACACGGGAAGAGGATCTCTACATAAATAGGTATATAGAATATGTAGATGAACCAGAGTGTGGACACCTGGGACAAGCAACATTCTAACCATTACCCCAATTGAAAAAATTAAAACAACGAACTAGGAGTAATGAGACATAAACTTATGGGGGGTTTTCCTGGCACATTCCATCCAAATTGAAAACCTAGGCAGACAACTTCCAGAACGGCTCTGCTGCCCTAGTACCCAGATTTGGGAATCGAGAAATGCTGCATCCTTGTGGCCGTTTCCCACAACAGCAGCTTTGAACCCACTGCAAAAGGTCACTAATTATTCACCAATTGCAGGTCTGTAAATGACACCGGCCCTCCAAAAAATACTGAGGTCGAAAATCGAACAAAAATGTCTAGAGTGCAACCTTCCAAAAAAGAAAATTTGAAGAGGTATATTATACTCACATTTTTTTTCTTTTTTCTTTTAACAGAAAAGAAAAAGGCGTGGAAAAATGATGAATTGTAGGAATTTTTACAGACATGTAAACCCAAATTACAAAAACCTATCAGCTCACACCAGTCAGAATGGCCATCAACAAAAATGCTGCAAACAAGAAATGCTGACGTGATTGTGGAGAAATGCGTACCCTCGATTCTAAGGGGGACGTGGTAAGAGCCACTAATGAAAGCACAATTGAGGTGCCTTGAAAAGGTAAACGTTGAGCTACCATACCAGTCAATCAATCATACCCACTGCTGGGTCTATCCCCTGAGAAAAGGAAAATCAAAAATCACAGGCTGGCAATCCTGCACTCCAGCAATATTTACCATAGGCAACACTTGGAAGCAACGAAAATGTCCATCAACAGAGGAATGCACCAAGAAGAAGTGGTCCATGTACACAATGGAATATTAGCCATGAAAAACATTGAAGCACTGCTCTTTGAGGCACCATAGATGAGCCTGGAGATAATCACAAAACATGAAGTAGGTCGGAAAGCAAAACACCTATATCCTATATTATCACTTATGGCATTATCTAATAACTGGCACAGATGAACATATTTCCAAAGAGAAAGACACTCACAGGCTTAGAAAACAAACTATGCTCATCTGAAAGGAAAGGAGGGGGGAAATTGAGAAATGGAGATTAGTGTTACTATACATATACAAATACATATTATATACATGTATCAAAAAGACCGAACATATAGCAAGGGAGGTCGACGGAACACTGTAATATTTTACATGGGAAGAGGATCTGTACATTAATAGACATACATAATGTACAAATGAACCAGATTGTGTACACCTAGGACAAACAATATTCTAAACTTTACCCAGATTAAAAAACTTTTAAAAACCAGGAAGAAGTAATGAGACATAAACTTATGGGGATTTCTCCTGGCAAATTCCATTCTAATTTACAACCTAGGACAATGACTTCCAGAAAGGCTCTGCTGCCCTAGTACCCAGATTGGGGAATGGAGAAATGCTACCTCCTTGTGGCCGTTTCCCACAACCGCAGCTTTGAACCCACTGCAAAAGGTCACGAAATTTTCACCAACTTGCAGTTCTGTAAATGACACCTGCCCTCCAGAAAATTTCTGGGGTCAAAAATCGACCAGAAAATTCAAAAGAGGGCAACCTTCGAAGAAGACAATTTCAAGAGCTATATTGTACTCACGGTTTTTTTCTTTTAAGAGAAAAGACAAAGGCGTAGGAATATGATGAATTGTAAAAAATTTAATGACATGCATACCCATATGACAAAAACCTATCAGCTCAGAGCAGTCAGAATGGCCATTAGGAAAAATGCTGCAAAAAATAAACGGTGAAGGGAGTGTGGAGAAATGCGTACCCTCGGTTGTAAGGGGGTCATGTAAAGAGCCACTAATGAAAACACAGTGTAGGTGCTTTGAAAAGGGAAACATTGAGCTACCAGTCAATCAAGCACAACCACTGCTTGGCCTATCACCTGAGAAAATGAGAATCAAAAAGTCACAGGCTGGCAAACCTGTACGCCAGCAAGATTTACCATAGCCAGCACTTGGAAGCAATGAAAATGTCCATCAACCGAGGAATGCCCCAAGAAGAAGTGGTCCGCGTACACAATGGAATATTACTCTAATAATAAATATAACTTAAATTTAAAAACAAACAAAAGCAAGGAGACATCAACATTTGTGGGTTTATCCGGGCACATTGCACTCTAATTTATAACCGAAGAACACCACTGGCCGGTAGGTCTGTTTCCCTAGTACCAGCAAGGGGAATGTAGAAAGGCTGCTGCTCTCTGGCCGTTACCTGCAAAAGCAGGTTTAAAGCCTGAGCTAATGGTCACTTCATATGAACAAGTACTGCAGGGCTGTAAATGAAACCTGCCCTCAAAGTGTCTTGAGGGAGATAATGGCCAAAATATTTCAAATGGTGACACATACTTTAAGAAAACACTTTGAAGAAATAAGCTCTAATCACAGCTGGAAATATAAAAAAGGACATGCCTTAAAGCTCAATTTCAATGCATTATGAGACACATGCAAATTCAACCACAAAGAGGTATCAGCTCACACCACTGAGAATAACCATCAGCAAAAACTACAAAGAATAAATCCTGAAGGCGCTGGGAAGAAATACATACCCTCCACTTTAAGTGGGACGTAACCTGGAAAGAGCCACTAAGGAGAACAGAATAGAGGTGCCTTTAAAAGGTAAACATTGAGCTACCGTATGATCCAGCAGACCTATTCCTGGACCTATAAACTAAGAAGACAGAATTGGAAGGACACAGGCACGCAAATCTGCTTTGCATAGTATTACAATAGCCAAGATATGGAAGTAACCAAAAAGTCCACCGACAGATGGGTGGACAAAGAAGAACTGCTACCTGTACAGATGGAATATGAGCTAGTGAAAAAAATGAAACAATGCCATTTCCAGCACCATAGATGAGTCTAGAAGTAATCACGCAACTTGGAGTAAGCGAGAAAGCGAAAAACACATATCCTATCATATCACATATAGGTGTTACCTAAAAAATGATACAAACAAAGATATTTCCACAGAGAAACACTTTCATAGATTCATTAAAAAACTTACGGTTCACCAAATGGACAGGTGTGAGGATTGGATACATTACCATATTGAGGTTAACAGAGCGATACAAACACATGTGAAATATAGAATCACCAAAGACCTACGCAATACCACGAGAAGACTGCTCAACATTGTGTCATAACCTACAAGGGAGAAGGATCCGAAGAAGAACAGATATATGGATATGTGTGAAAGAACCACATCTTGCACACCTAGAACAAACAAAACATTGTAATCAAGTTTGCTGTGAGAAAAAATAAAAATTAAGTTAAAAATACCAACAAGAAGTAAGGAGACATAAACTTAAAGGGCTTTTTCCTCGCACATTCCGTTCTAATTTACAACCTAGAACACCACTTCCAGTAAGGCTCTGTTGCCCTAGTAACCAGATTTGGTAAAGGAGAAATGCTGCCACCTTGTGGCCGATTCCCGCAAGAGCAGCTTTTAACCCACAGCTAATGGTCACTTACCATTCACAAGGACTCAGGGCTGTAAAGGACACCTGCCCTCAAAACTGTGCTGAGGTAGGGAATGGATAAAAAAATTCAAAACGGGCAAAATGTTCACGAAGATAGTATGAAGAGGTAAGTTTTACTCACTCTCTTTTTAAAGAAAGGAAAATGGATAAAAGCTCAGCCTCAGGAAGAATTAGACTCATGCAATCTAATCTACAAAAAGTTTTCAACTCACACCAGTCGACTGACCATTGGCAAAGAGTCTACAAACAATAAATGCTGAAGAGGTTTTAGAGAACTGTGTACCCTCTAGCTGCTGGTGAGATGTAAAAGGGTTAAACGCTCATAATGAGAACAGAAAGGAGCTGCGTTGAAAAGGAAAAATTGAGGTACCATTCAATCCAGCAGGCGCACCAAAGGGCCTCTCACCTGAGAAGACCAGAATGAAGAAGACCCGGGCTGCAAAAGCTGCACTGCAGCCTTATTCACAATAGACAAGACAGTGAAGCAACCAAGATGTCCATCAACAGATGAAAGGATAAAGAAGAAGTGGTCCATGTACACAATGAATACTAGCCATGGAAAACAATGAAACACTGCTCTTTGAGGCACCATAGATGATCCTGGAGATAATCGCAGAACATGAGGTAAGTCGGAAAGCAAAAGTCCTATATCCTATGATATCACTTATAGGCGTTATCTAATAACTGACACAAATGAACATATTTCCACAGAGAAAGTCAATCACAGACTTATTAAAAAAAAAACTATGCTTATCTAAAAGGAAAGGTGGGGGGAATGGATACATGAAGATTAGCGTTACCATAGGTATACAAATACATATTATATACATATATCAAAAAGACCGACCATATAGCAAGGAAGGTTTATGGAACACTCTGTAATAATTTACACGGGAAGAGGATCTCTACATAAATAGGTATATAGAATATGTAGATGAACCAGAGTGTGGACACCTGGGACAAGCAACATTCTAACCATTACCCCAATTGAAAAAATTAAAACAACGAACTAGGAGTAATGAGACATAAACTTATGGGGGGTTTTCCTGGCACATTCCATCCAAATTGAAAACCTAGGCAGACAACTTCCAGAACGGCTCTGCTGCCCTAGTACCCAGATTTGGGAATCGAGAAATGCTGCATCCTTGTGGCCGTTTCCCACAACAGCAGCTTTGAACCCACTGCAAAAGGTCACTAATTATTCACCAATTGCAGGTCTGTAAATGACACCGGCCCTCCAAAAAATACTGAGGTCGAATATCGAACAAAAAAGTGTAGAGTGCAACCCTCCAAAAAGAAAATTTGAAGAGGTATATTATACTCACACTTTTTTTCTTTTTTCTTTTAACAGAAAAGCAAAAGGCGTGGAAAAATGATGAATTTCAGGAATTTTTAGAGACATGTAAACTCAAATTACAAAAACCTGTCAGCTCACACCAGTCAGAATGGCCATCAACAAAAATGCTGCAAACAAGAAATGCTGACGTGATTGTGGAGAAATGCGTACCCTCGATTCTAAGGGGGATGTGGTAAGAGCCACTAATGAAAGCACAATTGAGGTGCCTTGAAAAGGTAAACGTTGAGCTACCATACCACTCAATCAATCATACCCACTGCTGGATCTATCACCTGAGAAAAGGAAAATCAAAAATCACAGGCTGGCAATCCTGCACTCCAGCAATATTTACCATAGGCAACACTTGGAGGCAACGAAAATGTCCATCAACAGAGGAATGCACCAAGAAGAAGTGGTCCATGTACACAATGGAATATTAGCCATGAAAAACATTGAAGCACTGCTCTTTGAGGCACCATAGATGAGCCTGGAGATAATCACAAAACATGAAGTAGGTCGGAAAGCAAAACACCTATATCCTATATTATCACTTATGGCATTATCTAATAACTGGCACAGATGAACATATTTCCAAAGAGAAAGACACTCACAGGCTTAGAAAACAAACTATGCTCATCTGAAAGGAAAGGAGGGGGAAAATTGAGAAATGAAGATTAGTGTTACTATACATATACAAATACATATTATATACATGTATCAAAAAGACCGAACATATAGCAAGGGAGGTCGACGGAACACTGTAATATTTTACATGGGAAGAGGATCTGTACATTAATAGACATACATAATGTACAAATGAACCAGATTGAGTACACCTAGGACAAACAATATTCTAAACTTTACCCAGATTAAAAAACTTTTAAAAACCAAGAAGAAGTAATGAGACATAAACTTATGGGGATTTCTCCTGGCAAATTCCATTCTAATTTACAACCTAGGACAATGACTTCCAGAAAGGCTCTGCTGCCCTAGTACACAGATTGGGGAATGGAGAAATGCTACCTCCTTGTGGCCGTTTCCCACAACAGCAGCTTTGAACCCACTGCAAAAGGTCACGAAATTTTCACCAACTTGCAGTTCTGTAAATGACACCTGCCCTCCAGAAAATTTCTGGGGTCAAAAATCGACCAGAAAATTCAAAAGAGGGCAACCTTCGAAGAAGACAATTTCAAGAGCTATATTGTACTCACGGTTTTTTCTTTTAAGAGAAAAGAAAACGGCGTAGGAATATGATGAATTTTAAAAAATTTGATGATATGCATACCCATATTACAAAAACCTAACAGCTCACAGCAGTCAGAATGGCCATTAGGAAAAATGCTGCAAAAAATAAACGGTGAAGGGAGTGTGGAGAAATGCGTACCCTCGGTTGTAAGGGGGGGCATGTAAAGAGCCACTAATGAAAACACAGTGTAGGTGCTTTGAAAAGGGAAACATTGAGCTACCAGTCAATCACAACCACTGCTTGGCCTATCACCTGAGAAAATGAGAATCAAAAAGTCACAGGCTGGCAAACCTGTACGCCAGCAAGATTTACCATAGCCAGCACTTGGAAGCAATGAAAATGTCCATCAACCGAGGAATGCACCAAGAAGAAGTGGTCCACGTACACAATGGAATATTACTCTAATAATAAATATAAATTAAATTTAAAAACAAACAAAAGCAAGGAGACATCAACATTTGTGGGTTTATCCGGGCACATTGCACTCTAATTTATAACCAAAGAACACCACTGGCCGGTAGGTCTGCTTCCCTAGTACCAGCAAGGGGAACGTAGAAAGGCTGCCGCTCTCTGGCCGTTACCTGCAAAAGCAGGATTAAAGCCTGAGCTAATGGTCACTTCATATGAACAAGTACTGCAGGGCTGTAAATGAAACCTGCCCTCAAAATGTCTTGAGGGAGATAATGGCCAAAATATTTCAAATGGTGACACATACTTTAAGAAAACACTTTGAAGAAATAAGCTCTAATCACAGCTGGAAAAATAAAAAGGACATGTCTTAAAGATCAATTTCAACGCATTATGAGACACATGCAAATTCAACCACAAAGAGGTATCAGCTCACACCACTCAGAATAACCATCAGCAAAAACTACAAAGAATAAATCCTGAAGGTGCTGGGAAGAAATACATACCCTCCACTTTAAGTGGGACGTAACCTGGAAAGAGACACTAAGGAGAACAGAATAGAGGTGCCTTTAAATGGTAAACATTGAGCTACCATATGATCCAGCAGACCTACTCCTGGACCTATAAACTAAGAAGACAGAATTGGAAGGACACAGGCACGCAAATCTGCATTGCATAGTATTACAATAGCCAAGATATGGAAGTAACCAAAAAGTCCACCGACAGATGGGTGGACAAAGAAGAACTGCTACCTGTACAGATGGAATATGAGCTAGTGAAAAAAATGAAACGATGCCATTTCCAGCACCATAGATGAGTCTAGAAGTAATCACGCAACTTGGAGTAAGTGAGAAAGTGAAAAACACATATCCTATCATATCACATATAGGTGTTACCTAAAAAATGATACAAAGATATTTCCACAGAGAAACACTTTCATAGATTCATTAAAAAACTTATGGTTCACCAAATGGACAGGTGTGAGGATTGGATACATTACCATATTGAGGTTAACAGAGAGATACAAACACATGTGAAATATAGAATCACCAAAGACCTATGCAATACCAAGAGAAGACTACTCAACATTGTGTCATAACCTACATGGGAAAAGGATCCGAAGAAGAATAGATATATGTATATGTGTGAAAGAACCACATCTTGCACACCTGGAAAAAACAAAACATTGTAATCAAGTTTGCTGTGAGAAAAAATGAAAATTAAGTTAAAAATACCAACAAGAAGTAAGGAGACATAAACTTAAAGGGCTTTTTCCTCGCACATTCCATTCTAATTTACAACCTAGAACACCACTTCCAGTAAGGCTCTGTTGCCCTAGTAACCAGATTTGGTAAAGGAGAAATGCTGCCGCCTTGTGGCCAATTCCCGCAAGAGCAGCTTTTAACCCACAGCTAATGGTCACTTACCATTCCCAAGGACTCAGGGCTGTAAAGGACACCTGCCCTCAAAATTGTGCTGAGGTAGGGAATGGATAAAAAAATTCAAAACAGGCAAAATGTTCACGAAGATAGTATGAAGAGGTAAGTTTTACTCACTCTCTTTTTAAAGAAAGGAAAATGGATAAAAGCTCAGTCTCAGGAAGAATTAGACTCATGCAATCTAATCTACAAAAAGTTTTCAACTCACACCAGTCGACTGACCATTGGCAAAAAGTCTACAAACAATAAATGCTGAAGAGGTTTTAGAGAACTGTGTACCCTCTAGCTGCTGCTGAGATGTAAAAGGTTAAACGCTAATAATGAGAACAGAAAGGAGCTGCGTTGAAAAGGAAAAATTGAGGTACCATTCAATCCAGCAGGCGCACCAAAGGGCCTCTCACCTGAGAAGACCAGAATGAAGAAGACCCGGGCTGCAAAAGCTGCACTGCCGCCTTATTTACAATAGAAAAGACAGTGAAGCAACCAAAATGTCCATCAACAGATGAAAGGATAAAGAAGAAGTGGTCCATGTACACAATGAATACTAGCCATGGAAAGCAATGAAACACTGCTCTTTGAGGCACCATAGATGATCTTGGAGATAATCACAGAACATGAGGTAAGTCGGAAAGCAAAAGTCCTATGTGCTATGATATCACTTATAGGCGTTATCTAATAACTGACACAAATGAACATATTTCCACAGAGAAAGTCAATCACAGACTTATTAAAAGAAAACTATGCTTATCTAAAAGGAAAGGTGGGGGGAATGGATACATGAAGATTAACGTTACCATATGTATACAAATACATATTATATACATATATCAAAAAGACCGACCATATAGCAAGGAAGGATTACGGAACACTCTGTAATAATTTACACGGGAAGAGGATCTCTACATAAATAGGTATATAGAATATGTAGATGAACCAGAGTGTGTACACCTGGGACAAGCAACATTCTAACCATTACCCCAATTGAAAAAATTAAAACAACGAACTAGGAGTAATGAGACATAAACTTATGGGGGATTTTCCTGGCACATTCCATCCAAATTGAAAACCTAGGCAGACAACTTCCAGAACGGCTCTGCTGCCCTAGTACCCAGATTTGGGAATCGAGAAATGCTGCATCCTTGTGGCCGTTTCCCACAACAGCAGCTTTGAACCCACTGCAAAAGGTCACTAATTATTCACCAATTGCAGGTCTGTAAATGACACCGGCCCTCCAAAAAATACTGAGGTCGAAAATCGAACAAAAAATTCTAGAGTGCAACCTTCCAAAAAGAAAATTTGAAGAGGTATATTATACTCACACTTTTTTTCTTTTTTCTTTTAACAGAAAAGCAAAAGGCGTGGAAAAATGATGAATTTCAGGAATTTTTAGAGACATGTAAACCCAAATTACAAAAACCTGTCAGCTCACACCAGTGAGAATGGCCATCAACAAAAATGCTGCAAACAAGAAATGCTGACGTGATTGTGGAGAAATGCGTACCCTCGATTCTAAGGGGGATGTGGTAAGAGCCACTAATGAAAGCACAATTGAGGTGCCTTGAAAAGGTAAACGTTGAGCTACCATACCACTCAATCAATCATACCCACTGCTGGATCTATCACCTGAGAAAAGGAAAATCAAAAATCACAGGCTGGCAATCCTGCACTCCAGCAATATTTACCATAGGCAACACTTGGAGGCAACGAAAATGTCCATCAACAGAGGAATGCACCAAGAAGAAGTGGTCCATGTACACAATGGAATATTAGCCATGAAAAACATTGAAGCACTGCTCTTTGAGGCACCATAGATGAGCCTGGAGATAATCACAAAACATGAAGTAGGTCGGAAAGCAAAACACCTATATCCTATATTATCACTTATGGCATTATCTAATAACTGGCACAGATGAACATATTTCCAAAGAGAAAGACACTCACAGGCTTAGAAAACAAACTATGCTCATCTGAAAGGAAAGGAGGGGGAAAATTGAGAAATGAAGATTAGTGTTACTATACATATACAAATACATATTATATACATGTATCAAAAAGACCGAACATATAGCAAGGGAGGTCGACGGAACACTGTAATATTTTACATGGGAATAGGATCTGTACATTAATAGACATACATAATGTACAAATGAACCAGATTGAGTACACCTAGGACAAACAATATTCTAAACTTTACCCAGATTAAAAAACTTTTAAAAACCAAGAAGAAGTAATGAGACATAAACTTATGGGGATTTCTCCTGGCAAATTCCATTCTAATTTACAACCTAGGACAATGACTTCCAGAAAGGCTCTGCTGCCCTAGTACACAGATTGGGGAATGGAGAAATGCTACCTCCTTGTGGCCGTTTCCCACAACAGCAGCTTTGAACCCACTGCAAAAGGTCACGAAATTTTCACCAACTTGCAGTTCTGTAAATGACACCTGCCCTCCAGAAAATTTCTGGGGTCAAAAATCGACCAGAAAATTCAAAAGAGGGCAACCTTCGAAGAAGACAATTTCAAGAGCTATATTGTACTCACGGTTTTTTCTTTTAAGAGAAAAGAAAACGGCGTAGGAATATGATGAATTTTAAAAAATTTGATGATATGCATACCCATATTACAAAAACCTAACAGCTCACAGCAGTCAGAATGGCCATTAGGAAAAATGCTGCAAAAAATAAACGGTGAAGGGAGTGTGGAGAAATGCGTACCCTCGGTTGTAAGGGGGGGCATGTAAAGAGCCACTAATGAAAACACAGTGTAGGTGCTTTGAAAAGGGAAACATTGAGCTACCAGTCAATCACAACCACTGCTTGGCCTATCACCTGAGAAAATGAGAATCAAAAAGTCACAGGCTGGCAAACCTGTACGCCAGCAAGATTTACCATAGCCAGCACTTGGAAGCAATGAAAATGTCCATCAACCGAGGAATGCACCAAGAAGAAGTGGTCCACGTACACAATGGAATATTACTCTAATAATAAATATAAATTAAATTTAAAAACAAACAAAAGCAAGGAGACATCAACATTTGTGGGTTTATCCGGGCATATTGCACTCTAATTTATAACCGAAGAACACCACTGGCCGGTAGGTCTGCTTCCCTAGTACCAGCAAGGGGAACGTAGAAAGGCTGCCGCTCTCTGGCCGTTACCTGCAAAAGCAGGATTAAAGCCTGAGCTAATGGTCACTTCATATGAACAAGTACTGCAGGGCTGTAAATGAAACCTGCCCTCAAAATGTCTTGAGGGAGATAATGGCCAAAATATTTCAAATGGTGACACATACTTTAAGAAAACACTTTGAAGAAATAAGCTCTAATCACAGCTGGAAAAATAAAAAGAACATGTCTAAAAGCTCAATTTCAACGCATTATGAGACACATGCAAATTCAACCACTAACAGGTATCAGCTCACACCACTCAGAATAACCATCAGCAAAAACTACAAAGAATAAATCCTGAAGGTGCTGGGAAGAAATGCGTACCTTCAACTTTATTTGGGACGTAACCTGGAAAGACCCACTAAAGAGAACAGAATAGAGGAGACTTTAAAAGGTAAACATTGAGCTACCATATGATCCAGCAGACCTATTCCTGGACCTATAAACTAAGAAGACAGAATTGGAAGGACACAGGCACGCAAATCTGCATTGCATAGTATTACAATTGCCAAGATATGGAAGTAACCAAAAAGTCCACCGACAGATGGGTGGACAAAGAAGAACTGCTACCTGTACAGATGGAATATGAGCTTGTGAAAAAATGAAACAATGCCATTTGCAGAACCATAGATGAGTGTAGAAATAATCACGCAACTTGGAGTAAGTGAGAAAGCGAAGGACACATATCCTATCATATCACATATAGGTGTTACCTAAAGAATGATACAAACAAAGATATTTGCACATAGAAACACTATCATAGATTCATTAAAAAAACTTATGGTTCACCAAATGGAAAGGTGTGAGGATTGGACACATTACCATATTGATGTTAACAGAGAGATACAAACACATGTGAAATATATAATCACCAAATACCTACGCAATACCAAGAGAAGACTACTCAACATTGTGTCATAACCTACATGGGAAAAGGATGCGAAGAATAATAGATATATGCATATGTGTGAAAGAACCACATCTTGCACACCTAGAAGAAACAAAACATTGTAATCTAGTTTGCTGTGAGAAAAAATAAAAATAAAGTTAAAGATACCAACAAGAAGTAAGGAGACATAAACTTAAAGGGCTTTTTCCTCGCACATTCCATTCTAATTTACAACCTAGAACACCACTTCCAGCAACGCTCTGTTGCCCTAGTAACCAGATTTGGTAAAGGAGAAATGCTGCCGCCTTGTGGTCGATTCCCGCAAGAGCAGCTTTTAACCCACAGCTAATGGTCACTTACCATTCCCAAGGACTCAGGGCTGTAAAGGACACCTGCCCTCAAAATTGTGCTGAGGTAGGGAATGGATAAAAAAATTTCAAAACAGGCAAAATTTTCAAGAAGATAGTATGAAGAGGTAAGTTTTACTCACTCTCTTTTTAAAGAAAGGAAAATGGATAAAAGCTCCACTTCAGGAAGTATTAGACTCATGCAATCTAATCTACAAAAAGTTTTCAACTCACACCAGTCGACTGACCATTGGCAAAAAGTCTACAATCAATAAATGCTGAAGTGGTTTTAGAGAATTGTGTACCCTCTAGCTGCTGGTGAGATGTAAAAGGGTTAAACGCTTATAATGAGAACAGAAAGGAGCTGCTTTGAAAAGGAAAAATTGAGGTACCATTCAATCCAGCAGGCGCACCAATGGGCCTCTCACCTGAGAAGACCAGAATGAAGAAGACCCGGGCTGCAAAAGCTGCACTGCAGCCTTATTCACAATAGACAAGACAGTGAAGCAACCAAAATGTCCATCAACAGATGAAAGGATAAAGAAGAAGTGGTCCATGTACGCAATGAATACTAGCCATGGAAATCAATGAAACACTGCTCTTTGAGGCACCATAGATGATCTTGGAGATAATCACAGAACATGAGGTAAGTCGGAAAGCAAAAGTCCTATATCCTATGATATCACTTATAGGTGTTATCTAATAACTGACACAAATGAACATATGTCCACAGAGAAAGTCAATCACAGACTTATTAAAAAAAACTATGCTTATTTAAAAGGAAAGGTGGGGGGAATGGATAAATGAAGATTAGCGTTACCATATGTATACAAATACATATTATATACATATATCAAAAAGACCGATCATATAGCAAGGAAGGTTTACGGAACACTCTGTAATAATTTACACGGGAAGAGGATCTCTACATAAATAGGTATATAGAATATGTAGATGAAACAGAGTGTGTACACCTGGGACAAGCAACATTCTAACCATTACCCCAATTGAAAAAATTAAAACAACGAAGTAGGAGTAATGAGACATAAACTTATGGGGGGTTTTCCTGGCACATTCCATTCAACTTTACAACCTAGGCAAACGACTTCCAGAACGGCTCTGCTGCCCTAGTACCCAGATTTGGGAATCGAGAAATGCTGCATCCTTGAGGTCATTTCCCACAACAGCAGCTTTAAACCCACTGGAAAATGTCACTAATTATTCACCAATTGCAGTTCTGTAAATGACACCGGCCCTCCAAAAAATACTGAGGTCGAAAATCGAACAAAAAATTCTAGAGTGCAACATTCCAAAAAGAAAATTTGAAGAGGTATATTATACTCACACTTTTTTTCTTTTTTCTTTTAACAGAAAAGAAAAAGGCGTGGAAAAATGATGAATTGTAGGAATTTTTACAGACATGTAAACCCAAATTACAAAAACCTATCAGCTCACACCAGTCAGAATGGCCATCAACAAAAATGCTGCAAACAAGAAATGCTGACGTGATTGTGGAGAAATGCGTACCCTCGATTCTAAGGGGACGTGGTAAGAGCCACTAATGAAAGCACAATTGAGGTGCCTTGAAAAGGTAAACGTTGAGCTACCCTACCAGTCAATCAATCATACCCACTGCTGGGTCTATCACCTGAGAAAAGGAAAATCAGAAATCACAGGCTGGCAATCCTGCACTCCAGCAATATTTACCATAGGCAACATTTAGAAGCAACGAAAATATCCATCAACAGAGGAATGCACCAAGAAGAAGTGGTCCATGTACACAATGGAATATTAGCCATGGAAAACATTGAAGCACTGCTATTTGAGGCACCATAGATGAGCCTGGAGATAATCACAAAATATGAAGTAGGTCGGAAAGCAAAACACCTATATCCTATATTATCACTTATGGTGTTATCTAATAACTGACAGAAATGAACATATTTCCAAAGAGAAAGACACTCACAGGCTTAGAAATCAAACTCTGCTCATTTATAAGGAAAGGTGGGGGCAATGGATAAATGAAGATTAGTGTTACTATACATATATAAATACATATTATATAAATTTATCAAAAGCCAGACCATATATTAAGGGGGGGTCTACGGAACACTCTGTAATATTTTACATGGGAAGAGGATCTGTACATGAATAGACGTATATAATGTATAAATGAACCAGACTGTGTACACTTAGGACAAACAATATTCTAATCTTAACCCCGATTTTAAAAATTTTAAAAACCAAGAAGTATTAATGAGAGATAAACATATGGGGCTATCTCCTGGCACATTCCATTCTAATTTACAACCTAGGAACATGACTTCCAGAAAGGCTCTTGCCCTAGTACCCAGATTTGGGAATGGAGAAATGCTACCCCATTTTAGCCGTTTCCCACAACAGAAGCTTTAAACCCATTGCTTAAGGTCACTAAGTATTCAGATAACCACAGGCCTTTAAATGACACCTACCCTCCAAAACAATCCTGGGGTTGAAAATTGACCAAAAAATTCAAATGAGGGCAACGTTCCAAGAAGACACTTTCAAGAGGTATATTGTACTCACACTTTTTTCTTTTTTTTTAAACAGAAAAAAAAGGTGTGGAAAACTGATGAATTTTAGAAATTTTAATGACATGAATACCCATATTACAAAAACCTATCAGCTCACAGCAGTCAGAATGGCCATTAGGAAAAATATTGCAAAAAATAAATGGTGAAGGGAGTGTGGAGAAATGCGTACCCTCGGTTGTAAGGGGGGGCATGTAAAGAGCCACTAATGAAAACACAGTGTAGGTGCTTTGAAAAGGGAAACATTGAGCTACCAGTCAATCAGTCACAACCACTTCTGGGCCTATCACCTGAGAAAATGAAAATCAAAAAGTCACAGGCTGGCAATCCCGCACTCCAGCACTATTTACCATAGCCAACACTTGGAAGCAACAAAAATGTCCATCAACCGAGGAATGCACCAAGACGAAGTGTTCCATGTACACAATGGAATATTACTCCAATAATAAATATAAATTAAATCTAAAAAACAAAGCAAAAGTAAGGAGACATCAGCATTTGTGGGTTTATCCGGGCACATTGCACTCTAATTTATAACCGAGGGCCACCAGTGGCCAGAAGGTGTGTTTCCCTAGTTACCAGAGTGGGGAACATAGAAAGGCTGCCGCCTTCTGGCCGTTACCTGCAAAAGCAGCTTTAAAGCCTGTGCTAATGGTCACTTCATATGAACAAGTACTGCAGGGCTGTAAATGAAACCTGCCCTCAAAATGTCTTGAGGGAGGTAATGGCCAAAAAATTTCAAAATGTGACACATACTTTAAGTAAACACTTTGAAGAACTAAGCTGTAATCACAGTTTGATAAATAAAAAGGACATGCTTTAAAGCTCAATTTCAACAGATTTTGGGACACATGCAAGTTCAACAACAAAGAGGTCTCAGCTCGTACCTGTCAGAATAACCATCAGCAATAAAACTACAAACAATATATACTGAAGGTGTTTTGGAGAAATGCATACCCTCAACTTTAAGTTGGACGTAACCTGGAAAGAGCCACTAATGAGAACTGAATGGTGGTGCCTTTAAAACGTACACACTGAGCTACCATATGATACAGCAAGCCCACTCCTTGGCCTATAACATAGGAAGATAGATCTGCAAAGACACAGGCAAGCAAATGTGCATTGCAGCAGTATTACAATAGCCAAGACATGATGCAACCAAAAAGTCCATCAAGAGTTGCGTTGCCAAAGAAGAACTGGTTCATGTACAGATGGAATATTAGCCAGGGAAAAAAATGAAACAAGGCCATTTGCAGCACCATGTATGATTCTTGAGGTAATCAGGCAAATTGTACTAAGTCAGAAAACAAAAGACACATATCCTATAATATCACTTATAGGTCTTAGCTAAAAATTGATACCAATGAAGATATTTCCACAGAGAAATGCAATCACAGATTCATTAAAGAAACTTATGTTTCATCAAATGGAAAGGTGTGCGGATTGGATACATTAGGATATTGGGGTTAACATAGATATAGAAACACATGTGAAATATGTAATCACCAAAGACCTACGTAATACCAAGAGAAGATTACTCAACATTGTGTCATAACCTACATGGGGAAATGATCCAAAGAAGAATAGATATATGTATATGTTTAAAAGAACCACATCTTGCACATCTAGAAGAAACAAAACATTTTAATCAAATTTGCTCTGATAAAAAATAAAAATTAAATTAAAAAAAGAACAAGAAGTAATGAGACATAAACTTAAGGGGCTTTTTGCTGGCACATTGCATTCTACTTTACAACCAGAACATGACTTCCATTAAGGCTCTGTCATCACTAATAAAGCAGCTTTATAAGCAATGTTGAAGATAGCTTAAAAGAAGTCTCACTAATTATTGATAGTAGCAAGAAAACAAAGTAAAGTAAAAATCTCACTGCAAAAAGTATACATAGAGTGAGGATAGTAGATCAAACACTTATTACACTTCTGTAAAGAATAAAAGACAGCAATAGTATGTTTTTTTTTTAAAAGAAAGGGCCCAAATAAATCTGAAATGAAAGAGGTGATGTTACAACAGACACCACAGAAATACAAAGTATCCTAAGATACACACAGGGTAACTCAGGGCTCAGACTGGACAGAGCCCACTCTCCAGTCCCCTTTACATGACTTACAGGAGCCTCAGGAACTGAGGAGGGGGTCCCTGAGGAGAGGCTCAAGATAGAATATGGTAGGCATTAACATGGCTCCATTCATCTTAAACATGCCTGAACTACATTCACACGAGATGATTTTGTCCTGTATGTACATTGGCACCTCTAGTCGGAACTGCAGATCTTTGGCTTCATCACCTCTACTGAGAGCATTAGCTTCACCTGCTGTGGACCGTCTCCTATAGGATTTCTAGAACCACCAAACATCAAAGCTTCACAGGACCCAGAGTCTGTGCGACTCCACGCAGAGTCTCAGAGTCTCAACTCCACTCAGATACTCCACTCTTGGAGGGCACACACAAAGTAATGTGCACATCAGGGCCCAGGGGAAAGAGCAGTGACCCCGTAGGAGAATGACCAGAACTACCTGATAGTTTTAGAGGGTCTCCTGCAGAGGCAGGTGGTGGCTGTGGCTGTGGCTCACCGTGAGGACAACGACACTGGCAGCAGAAGTTCTGGGAAATACTCCTTGGTGTGAGCCCTCCCAGAGTCCGCCATTAGCCCCACCAAGAGCAAGGTAGACTCCAGTGCTGGGTTGCCTCAGGCCAAACAACCAACAGGGAGGGAACCCAGCCCCATGGATCAGCAGACAAGCAGATTAAACTTTTTATTAAAGTTTTATTTAATCTGCAGACAAGCGGATTAAAGCTCTGCCCACCAAAGCAACACCCAGCTCTACCCACCACCAGTCCCTCCCATCAGGAAGCTTGCACAAGCCTCTAAGATAGACTCATCCACTGGAGAGCAGACAGCAGAAGGAAGAAGAACTACAATTCTGAAGCCTGTGGAAGGAAAACCACATTCACAGAAAGATAGACAAAATGAAAAGGCAGAGGACTTTATACCAGATCAAGGAACAAGATAAAACCCCAGAAAAAAAAACGAAATGAGGTGGAGATAGGGAACCTTCCAGAAAAAGAATCAGAATAAAGATAGTGAAGATGATCCAAGACCTTGGCAAAAGAATGGAGGCAAAAACAAAAAGAATAAAATATCTAGGAATAAACCTACCTAAGGAGACAAAAGACCTGTATGCAGAAAACTATAAGACACTGATGAAAGAAATTAAAGATGATACAAATAGATGGAGACATATACCATGTTCTTGGATTAGAAGAATCAATATTGTGAAAATGACTATACTACCCAAAGCAATCTACAGATTCAATGCAATTCCTATCAAAATACCTTTGGCATTTTCTACAGAACTAGAAAAAAAAATCTTAAAATTTGTAGGGAGACACAAAAGACCCCGGATAGCCAAAGCAGCCTTGAGGGGAAAAAAAAAAAAAGAGCTGGAGGAATCAGACTTCCAGACTTCAGACTATATTACAAAGCTACAGTAATCAAGATGTTATGGTACTGACACAAAAACAGAAATATAGATCAATAGAACAGGATAGAAAGCACAGAGATAAACCCACGTACCTATGGTCCACTAATCTATGACAAAGGAGGCAAGGGTATACAATGGAGAAAAGACAGTGTCTTCAGTAGGTGGTGCTGGGAAAACTGGACAGCTACATGTAAAAGAATGAAATTAGAACACTCCCTAACACCATACACAAAAATAAACTCAAAATGGATTAGAGACCTAAATGTAAGACCAGCCACTATAAAACTCTTAGAGGAAAACATAAGCAGAACAGTCTATGACATAAATCACAGCAAGATCCTTTTTGACCCACCTCCTAGGGAAATGGAAATAAAAACAAAAATTAAAAAAATGGGACCTAATGAAACTTAAAATCTTTTGCACAGCAAAGCAAAACATAAGCAAGATGAAAAGACAACCATCAGAATGGGAGAAAATATTTTCAAATGAAGCAAATGGCAAAGGATTAATCTCCAAAAAGCAGCTCATGCAGCTCAATATCACAAAACCAAACAACCCAATCCAAAAATGGGCAGAAGACCTAAATAGACATTTCTCCAAAGAAGATATACAGTTTGCCAACAAACACATGAAAGGATGCTGAACATCACTAATCATTAGAGAAATGCAAATCAAAACTACAGTGAGATATCACCTCACACCAGTCAGAATGGCCATCATCAAAAAATCTACAAACAATAAATGCTGGAGAGGCATTTATTGGAGAAAAGGGAACCCTCTTGCACTGTTGGTGGGAATGTAAATTGATATAGCTACTAGGGAGAACGGTATGGGGGTTCCTTAAAAACTAAAAATAGAACAACCGTACAACCCAGCAATCCCACTACTGGACATTTACTCTGAGAAAACCATAATTCAAAAAGAGTCATGTACCACAATGTTCATTGTAGCTCTATTTACAATAGCCAGGACATGGAAGCAACCTAAGTGTCCATCAACAGATAACTGGATAAAGAAGATGTGGCACATATATACAATGGAACATTATTCAGCCATAAAAAGAAACGAAATTGAGTTATTTGTAGTGAGGTGGATGGATCTAGAGTCTGTCCTACAGAGTGAAGTAAGTCAGAAAGAGAAAAACAAATACCGTATGCTAACACATATATATGGAATCTAAAAGAAAAAAGTTTATGAAGAACCTAGGGGCAGGAAAGGATTAAGGACACAGACGTAGAGAAAGGACTTGAGGACACGGGGAGGGGGAAGGGTAAGCTGGGACAAAGTGAGAGAGTGGTATGGACATATATACACTACCAAATGTAAAATTGATAGCTACTGGGAAGCAGCCACATAGCACAGGGAGATCAGCTCGGTGCTTTGTGACCACCTACAGGGGTGGGATAAGGGAGTGAGAGGGAAGTGCAAGAGGGAGGGGATATGGTGTTATATGTATACGTATAGCTGATTCACTTTTTCATACAGCAGAAACTAACACACAATTGTAAAACAATTATACTCCAATAAAGATGTAAAAGAAAAAAAAAAAGAAAGCCCAGAGACAAACCTACACACCTATGGTCCACTAATCTATGACAAAGGAGGCAAGGATATACAATGGAGAAAAGACAGTCTCTTCAATAAGTGGTGCTGGGAAAAATGGACAGCTACATGTAAAAGAATGAAATTAGAACACTCCCTAACACCATACACAAAAAATAAACTCAAAATGGATTAGAGACCGAAATGTTAGACTGGACACTATAAAACTCTTAGAGGAAAACATAGGAAGAATACTCTTTGACATAAATCACAGCAAGATCTTTTTTGATCCACCTCCTAGAGTAATGGAATAAAAAACAAAAATAAACAAATGGGAGCAAATGAAACCTAAAATCTTTTGGAAAGCAAAGGAAACTACAAAGACGACGAAAAGACAACCCTCAGAATGGGAGAAAATATTTGCAAACGAATCAATGGACAAAGGATTAGTCTCCAATATATATAAACAGCTCATGCAGCTCAACAGTAAAAAAACAAACAACCCAATCCAAAAATGGGCAGATGACGTAAATAGACATTTGTCCCGAGAAGACATACAGATGGCCAAGAAGCACATGAAAAGCTGCTCAACATCACTAATTATTAGAGAAATATAAACCAAAACTACAATGAGGTATCACCTCACACAAGTTAGAATGGGCATCATCAGAAAATCTACAGACAACAAATGCTGGAGAGGGTGTGGAGAAAAGGGAACCCTCTTACACTATTTGTGGGAATGTAAATTGATACAGTCACTATGGAGAACAGTATGGAGGTTCCTTAAAAAACTAAAAATAGAATTACCATATGACCCAGCAATCCCACTACTGGGCATATACCCAGAGAAAACCATAATTCAAAAAGACACATTCACCACAATGTTCATTGCAGCACTATTTACAATAGCCAGGTCATGGAAGCAACCTAAATGCCCATAGATAGACAAATGGAAAATATGTGGTACATATATAAAATGGAATATTACTCAGCCATAAAAAGGAATGAAATTGGATCATTTGTAGAGACGTGGATAGATCTAGAGACTGTCATACAGAGTGAAGTAAGTCAGAAAAAGAAAAACATATATCGTATATTAATGCATACATGTGGAACCTAGAAAAATGGTACAGATGAACCGGTTTGCAAGGCAGAAATAGAGACACAGACGTAGAGAACAAATGTATGGTCACCAAGGGGGGAAAGTGGCAGGGTGGTGGTGGTGGGATGAATTGCGAGCCTGGGATTGACAGATATACACTTATATGTATAAAATAGATAACCAATAAGAACCTGCTGTATAAAAAAATGAATAAAATAAAATTTAAAAATTTAAAAATATTTAAAAACAGAAAACAAAAAAAAAAGTTCTGTCCTTCCCATAGACGTATTTATATGAATGAATTATTTCCATGCTTATATCTATAAATACAAAAAGAGGAATAAAACCTACCTTGAACCAAAAAAGAAAAAAAAAAAAAAAACAGAACCCACTGGTCATACAGAGGAAATCCCTATCAGGGCACTTGCTCCAGTGGTACACAATTCTGAAGTTGGTCAGAGGTGGGGAATCGTCTCCCATGCAGCCAGCAGCTCCCCCGCAAGGAGCGTCCTCATTGCAAAGCTGGGGGACCGTGAGGAGGCGTCTCTGAGTAAACGTGAGCTGAGCCTCAGGCCAGCTGCTGCTGAACTTTTCCCACCCTTCCCAGGTAAAACACCTGAATGTGTGCAAAGACTTTAAAGCCTAGAGGAAGGGGCTTGGAGTCACACCAGCGACAGCACGCAGGACAACTTGGTGCCTGCAGGCCAGCCAGGACGGTCCTGGCCCCGGGCGCTCTTCTGGAATCTTTCCATTTCCCTGCCTGAGCTACCCCTCCTGTCCCGGTCCCCACTGCTTTATTCCTTCCTCACCTCTGCCCGGGTAGAAATTCCAGCAGCAGGTATGGGTGACACATCCTCTTCTTTAGCAGGTGGCAGCCCGGCAACTCCTGCAGAAAGTCCAGCAGAGCCCCACTCACACGGGGCCACTCATAGAGCCCTGGGCCCTACTCCCTCCCACCAGCACAACCCCGAGACTGCTGACGGGGCAGAGAATATGGCGTCAGGCACAGCTGCAGAGGTTTTTGCTGCCTTGAGGGGTGTTTATATTGACCTTAACCCAGGCACACCTGGGAAGAGCTGGCCGGCCAGGTCAGGCTGCCCAGGTCAGCCAATCCTCGCCCCTCAAGGGTTCAGAGTTGCAGATAATGGGCCTTGCTGCACCGGCCAGATCCAAGGAACAGGTGTAGGGTCCCGAGAGTCAGGATAGACAAGGGGCGGCAGCCCTGGCTTGTTTTCTAATCATTTTATCTGGTCCATGAGTGGAAGACAACTTCAAGAAGACCCTCTCCTAATGAGAGGAACCCAGGAGTCAGGGAGAGGAGGGTTGGTGGGTGGAGACAGAGGCCTGGTGCCCCGGCTGCAGTGGAAGCCCCTGGAAGACCAGGCGGAGGGAGGCCGCACAGAGAGAAGCCTAGGGTCACAGACCTGTCGGAGCTGATGTTTGTTAGTTCAAGCCCTGCTCTGAGGTGCTCTGTGTCAGCTCTGAGCGACAGGTGTGCTGGGGGTGCTCTGCAATGAGGACTATGTGCACGGTTCCTGTGTGCCCAGCTCTGCCGGGGTACCTGTCCAAGGGAGCTCCATATCCAGGGAGAGGCCTGCCCACGAGAGCCCCATGAGCTGCTGGGTACCTTCCCAGGTGAGCTCCATATCCTGGTAGGGGTCTGCCCACGAGAGCCCCGTGAGCTGCGGGGTACCTGCCCAGGTGAGCTCCATATCCTGGGAGGGGCCTGACCATGAGAGCCCCATGGGCTGCTGGGTACCTGCCCAGGTGAGCTCCATATCCTGGGAGGGGCCTGACCATGAGAGCTCCGTGGGCTGCTGGGTACCTGCACAGGTGAGCTCCATATCCTGGGAGGGGCCTAACCACGAGAGCCCCGTGGGCTGCTGGCTACCTGCACAGGTGAGCTCCATATCCTGGGAGGGGCCTGACCATGAGAGCCCCGTAAAGGTAAAGGATGCCAGGACAGTCAGTGAAGCCACAGAGGATATACATCCAGTAGTTCCTAATTCCTACACCCTGCTGGTCATTCTACCATCCACCAGGATATGGTATTCTGTATTAGACTTCAATGATGCCTTCTTCTGTATTCCATTAGTCCCAGAGTCACAAGAAATTTTGGCTGTGAGTGGCACGACTCAACATACAACAAAAACAATACTGCTTGGCCGTCCTGCCCCAGGGGTTCAAAAATTCCCACACCATCTTTGGGGAAACGTTAGCTAAAACCCTAAAAGATCTACCTCTGGAGAAGTGAACCCTCCTTCAATATGCAGACGACATTCTGGGCTTCCCTGGTGGCACAGTGGTTGAGAATCTGCCTACCAATGCAGGGGACACAGGTTCGAGCCCTGGTCTGAGAAGATCCCATATGCCGCGGAACAACTAGGCCCCTGAGCCACAATTACTGAGCCTGCGCGTCTGGAGCCTGTGCTCCACAATAAGAGAGGCTGCGATAGTGAGAGGCCCGCACACCGCGATGAAGAGTGGCCCCCGCTTGCCGCAACTAGAGAAAGCCCTCGCACAGAAACGAAGACCCAACACAGCCATAAATAATAAATAAACAAATTAAAAAAAAATGCAGACGACATTCTGATCGCCAGCCCTACTAAGGAGGCCTCTGGACTACCTAGCCAATAAAAGATAGAAGGTGTCCAAGAAAAAGGCTCAAATATCACAGACTAAGGTGACCTGCCTGGGCTTCATTCTCACAGAAGATCGGAGAAGCCCATCCCAGGAAAGGGAAGAAGCCATTTGCAGCCTCACCCTTCCTAAAACTAGAAGACAGCTTAGGGGTTCCTGGGGAGACCGGGGTTTGCTGCATCTGGATCCCTAACTACAGTCTAATACCTGGGCCTCTATATGAAACACTGAAAGGAAAAGATGATGATCCTTTTGAATAGCATCCAGAAGCGGCCTTTCAAGAAAGGAAAGAGCAGTCAATTCAGACCCTTGCCCTGGACCTCCCTAATTTAGCTAAACCCTTTGACCTTTATATTCCTGGTCGAAGGCGAATCGCCCTTGGAGTTTTAGTGCAAAAACTGGGACCACTTGAAATGGAACAACGCAAGAATGCCCTCCAGGCATTGGCCAGCCACCCCATCCGACCAGGATACTGGGGGTATCTAAAAACCTGGAAATGAGCAGCCCACAAGGCCAGCTCCCTCCTAAGGGTAAAGGACGCCACTTGGTGATCCTAACCACCCACCATGCCCTGAAGTTGCAGGGATCGCTCCGTGGGCACAATGACCTCGAGTGAGGAGGCCCTCCAACTCCAACCTCCAGAGAGACAACCTGGGGCAACAGGCCCCCATGACGACTCGTGTGACCATCACTTGACCTGGAGCTTCTCTCAGAAAACCACAAGAGTGTGCCCCAAAAGAACAGACTATTGCTTGAAGGACTTACTGCACCCAGAGCGGAGCTAATAAACTTGGCAGGGGAACCCTAAATAACGCTGCCACCATAGAAAAGCCTACAGACACCACAGTGACGGCGGCCAATGAGACCAGATGGACTCCTGGTTACTTCAAAAGGGCGGTGACTGAGTGGCCGTCATGGTCCTGGATCACCACCGGCCCTGGACTGTCTGGGAGTTGAGCAGGCAGGGCTCTGACACCTGGTGCTGTTTGTACGTTAATTCAGTGGCCTAACTGAAGAAAGCACAGACTACTGGTCAGAGCATCTAGGCTGGCAGAAACCGTCAGCCTAAGGGGGCCGAACCAATGTGGAGCAGGGTAAAACCGGCCCCCCCAGCGTCCCTGCGCATCTCTTTCCTGGACCCTTAAAGGTCATTAGAATCTATAAAACTTCCAACGCTGGTGCTCAGGCAGACGAGCAGTGAGGGAGGAGGCCTGGGGACAATCAACCTCACCTGGAGGCTGCTGGGGAGAAGTCCTGCCCCTCCCCCGGGTATGAGGACACCCAACTCAGCACGAAGCATTTACAGAAGAGGTGTCTGCACCCTCAGGGCCCCAAGAATGTGGAATGGGACAAGAGGCAGAGGAGGGGTTTGTCACCGGCAAAGCCCATTAAAAATTCCTGGGAGATAAAAATAGAATCTGGGCAATAAAATAAAGTCTAACCATTTTTTCCTTTGTGCTTTTTCTAATTTCACTTGTTCCTAGGTTTCCACAGGCAGAGGTCCCACACCTGGCACTTCAGACCCGATTTCCTAGTGCAAAATGGCTGGGCCGACACCTCAGCTCTCGGGGCCCCGTGCAGACTCCGCCACATAGAGCCTGAGCTCCAGCCAACCCGGCCCTCGAGAGCTCCGCCTCGTCCCTCCCGCTGACGCTGACGGGATCCCTACACAGCAGCCCGGCCCACAGCCCGCGGGGGAGCGCACGCTCTCACCTCTCCATTCTCTGATCAAAATATAAAGTTTTCCTTTGCTTCTGAACCAAACTCAGTCTCGATCTGTTGGCTCCAATGACACTGGGCAGGGGGACCCTTGTTGGGGCCGACTCTGCAGGATCAGTAACAGAATTTGAGAACATTGTAACTTCAATGAACAGATGTGTGAGCCAAATATTGTAACTTCAATGAACAGATGTGTGAGCCAAACTGTAATTAACATAGAGCAGTGTATAAGGCTCGTGTAAAATAAGGTATTTCTAACACTTCCATTTGATATTTCCATCACTTTATTATAAGCAAGTTCAGTGGAGGGGTTTGTCGTATTTGTCAGGTCAACAGTAGAGAAATGCAGTAATTTCTTTCCAAGGATGTGGATCTACTAATCTTGGCTGAAGTTTCAATCTTGTTTTGAATGATTTTCCATTGAAAATGATACCTCTCTTTCAGCTCCTAGATTTCTGAGAAGTATAAAATCTTGTATTTTTTTATTACCAAAGGGGAAAGGTGGGAGGAGGGATAAATTAACAGTTTCGGATTAACATATACACACTGCTATGTATAAAATATATCATCAACAAGGAACTGCTGTATAGCACAGGGAACTATACTCAATATTTTGTAATAACCCCTAAGGGGAAATAATCTGAAAAACAATAGATATCTATATTGACATCATCTATCAACTACAGATAAAATGGAACCTAAAGGAGGCCGATGGTGAGCGTTTCTGACCATGAAGACTTCAATCCTCTAAAGTTCAGACTCTGCCTACAGCCCAGTCCCTTAATGAACATACATGTACCAGTAGCTTAAAAATTCCCCAGATTGGGGTTCGGGGAGACACTGATTTGAAAAAATCCCTGGTGTTCTCCTAACATACATGGGACCTTTCCTACAGCTAAAACATGCCTGTGACACCCAGAAGATGGTACACGGTAGGATCAGGAAGATTTTGGAAAAGGCACCTCATCTCCTAATCCCCTGGTTGTCGGGATCACCCCTCCAGCCTCTTTCCTAGCATTCTCCAAACGTGAGGATGTCAGCACCTTCAACATCCTGTTGCACAGAGTTTGGAATTAGTAGAGAGGATGAACGGGAAGGAGGAGAAACAATGAAAGACAAGCCCTAGATGTTCGGACAGGCACAGGTCACTCTAATTTCCCATCAAGAAGAAGAATTAACAACAGGCTCAGCCTGCCCCACGGAACCAGTATAGAGCCTAAAGCAATCCTGCGGGTTTGCAGCCAGCTCAAAAAAAAGCGAGTTGAAAAATGGAGCTCAGGGGTACTGCAATTCATAAACATGCAGAGTTATAAATGATCACTCTGGTTCAAAAATATATTGAGGGAAGGCAACGAAGACGATTTGAATGCAAGGCAGAATTGCAGGAAACAAATTTCAGGAGGTAGATTCGAATCGCCTTTAAAGCACATGAAAAGCGGTAAAACGTCGACAATGATGCCCTTGGCCAAAGAGGGCGTACACATTTTTTCCTGAATATATTCAGGAAAAAAGGCATACGCCCTTTTTGACAAACAAAGCAACCTGGAAAGGCAAATCAGCGCTACAAAGAAGTCTCACTTCCCATCGGTCAAAAGGGCCATGCTAAAAAAACTGTCAAAACCAGAAATGCAGGACAGGCCATGGAGAAATAGGAGCCCTGCTACGCTGCTGGGCGGGCTGTAAATTGCCAACAGCCACTCTGGAGAAGTGTACGGTGTGTCCTGAAACATCTAAAAAACTCAGCTTAGAGAGCATAGGGCACTTCCACTCATGGGCGTATAAATTGGGAAAACTAAAAATCAGCAAGACACAGGCACCCCAAAGTTTAGGGCTGCTCTGTTGACAAGAACCTCCACTTCATTACACCTTAAATATCCCAGGAAAGAGAAGAATGGATAACGAAGATGTGGTCCTTATGTACAATGGAATATCACTCAGGCATGAAATCAACGTCATAAGGCTAGTAGCAGCATGATGAGTGGATTTAGGTACGACGATTCTAAGTGAAAAAAGTCACACAGAAAAAGACACTTATCATAAGATATCACTTAGAGAGGGAATGTAAAAACAGCTACACTTGAACTGAATTACAAAACAGAACAGAGGCACACGTTTAGAAAACACATTACGCCTGCTTAACGGGAAAGGTGAGGTGGGGTGATGAATAAAACAAGGGTTTCAAATTAGTTCAGATACCGTTCCATAAACACAATATGTAATAGACAAGACCTACTCCGTGCTAAGTGAACTGGACTCAACACCCCCTATTCACCACACAAGAATATATCTGACTAGTAAGAATCTTAAAAACTATGTATTCATATCTCTCTGTAAGTGAGTCAAGTGGGTGTAAAGCGGCACAAATACAGAAGTGAAAAACAGGTAAACCCCATTATAAAAATCAATTACTTTAAAAACCCGTGAAACAAAGACAGTGAAAGAGAGAGAAATTCTTACAAAAGTCGTTCAGGGGCTGTGATGCCACCTGGATTGACCATATCTAGACCCACAGCTGATTGAGACATAAGGGTGGACACTCTTGGGGCTGAGAGGTTTGGTGAGGTGGGGTGAGCAAACGCAGACCCTTTAAAGTAATACTGCGTGGTACCCATCCCATAAGTCCCAAATCTCCAGGCTCAAGGGCATCTTCCGACATCGAAAACATGCATGAGAAACCCAGAAGATGGTACACCGTGTGATCGGGAAAGGTTTCTAAAACGAACCTCATTTCTCATCTCCTTGTGCTCCGGTTCGCCATTCCAGCCGCTTTACTAGCAATCTCCCTCCTTGGAGAATCAGCACCTTTAACCTCCTGTTCCGTACAGGTTGCAATTTGTCCTGAGGATGAACGGGAAGAGGGGGAACCAATGAGAGACTAGCTCTAGGTGTTGGGACAGGCACAGGTCACTCTATTTTCCATTCAGGAAGAAGAATTAACCACAGGCTCAGCCTGCCGCCCGGAGCCAGAATAGGGCCTGAAGCAATCCTGCGCTTTTGCGGCCAGCTCCCAAGAAAGCGAGTTGAAAAATGGAGCTCAGGGGCACTGCAATTCACAAACCTGCAGAGTTAGAAATGATAACTCTCATCCACAAATATATTGAGGGAAGGCAACGAAGAGGATTTGAAAGCAAGGCAGAATTGCAGGAAACAGATTTAAGGAGGGAGATTCGAATCGCCTTTAAAGCACAGGAAAAGCGGCAAAACCTCGACAATGATGCCCTTGGCCAAAAAGGGCGTATGCGTTTTTTCCTGAATATATTCAGGAAAAAACGCATACGCCCTTTTTGGCCAACCAAGCAACCTGGAAAGGCAAATCAGCGCTACAAAGAAGTCTCGCTTCCCATGGGTCAAAAGGGCCATGCTGAATAAAGTGTCAAAACCAGAAATGCAGGACAGGCCATGGAGAAATGGGAGCCTTGCTACGCTGATGGGCGGGATGTAAATTGCCATCAGCCACTCTGGAGAAGTGTACGGTGTGTCCTGAAACATCTAAAAAACTCAGCTTAGAGAGCATAGGGCACTTCCACTCATGGGCGTATAAATTGGGAAAACTAAAAATCAGCAAGACACAGGCACCCCAAAGTTTTGGGCTGCTCTTTTGACAAGAACCTCCACTTTGTTACAACTTAAATATCCCAGGAAAGAGAAGAATGGATAAAGAAGTTGTGGTCCTTATGTACAATGGAATATCAATCAGCCATGAAATCAATGTCATAAGGATAGGAGCCGCATGATGAGTGGATTTAAGTATGACGATTCTAAGTGAAATAAGTCACACAGAAAAAGACACTTATCATAAGGTATCACTTATAGAGGGAATGTAAAAACCGCTACCCTTGAACTGAATTACAAAACAGAACAGAGTCACACGTTTAGAAAACACACTATGGCTGCTTAACGGGAAAGGTGAGGTGGGGTGATGCATAAAACAAGGGTTTCAAATTAGCTCAGATACCGTTCCATAAACCCAATATGTAATAGACAAGACCTACTCCTTGCTCAGTTTACTGGACTCAACACCCCCTATTCACCGCCGAAGAATATGTTTGACTAGTAAGAATCTTAAACCCTCTGTATTGATATCTCTCTGTAAGTGAGTCAAGTGGGTGTAAAGCGGCATAAACACAGCAGTGCAAAGCAGCTAAACCCCATTCTAAAAATCAATTACTTTTAAAAACCCATGAAACAAAGAGAGTGAAAGAGAGAGAAATTCTTACAAAATTCGTAAAGGGGCTGCGATGCCACCTGGATTGACCATATCTAGACTCACAGCTGATTGAGACATAAGGGTGGACCCTCTTGGGGCTGAGAGGTTTGGTGAGGTGGGGTGAGGTAACGCAGACCCTTTAAAGTAATACGGCGTGGTACCCATCCCATGGGTCCCAAATCTCCAGGTTCAAGGGCATCTTCCTACATCGAAAACATGCATGAGAAACCCAGAAGATGGTACACCGTGTGATCGGGAAAGGTTTCTAAAACGCACCTCATTTCTCATCTCCTTATGCTCCGGTTCGCCATTCCAGCCACTTTACTAGCAATCTCCATCCTTGGAGAATCAGCACCTTTAACCTCGTGTTCCGTACAGGTTGCAATTTGTCCTGAGGATGAACGGGAAGAGGGGGAGCCAATGAGAGACTAGCTCTAGGTGTTGGGACAGGCACAGGTCACTCTATTTTCCCATCAGGAAGAAGAATTAACCACAGGCTCAGCCTGCCGCCCGGAGACAGAATAGGGCTTAAAGCAATCTTGCGCTTTTGCGGCCAGCTCCCAAGAAAGCGAGTTGGAAAATGGAGCTCAGGGGCACTGCAATTCACAGACCTGCAGAGTTAGAAATGATAACTCTCGTCCACAAATATATGGAGGGAAGGCAACGAAGAGGATTTGAAAGCAAGGCAGAATTGCAGGAAACAGATTTCAGGAGGTAGATTCGAATCGCCTTTAAAGCACAGGAAAAGCGGCAAAACCTCGACAATGATGTCCTTGGCCAAAAAGGGCGTATGCGTTTTTTCCTGAATATATTCAGGAAAAAACGCATACGCCCTTTTTGGCCAACCAAGCAACCTGGAAAGGCAAATCAGCGCTACAAAGAAGTCTCGCATCCCATCGGTCAAAAGGGCCATGCTGAATAAAGTGTCAAAACCAGAAATGCAGGACAGGCCATGGAGAAATGGGAGCCTTGCTACGCTGATGGGCGGGCTGTAAATTGCCAACAGCCACTCTGCAGAAGTGTACGGTGTGTCCTGAAACATCTAAAAAACTCAGCTTGGAGAGCATAGGGCACTTCCACTCATGGGCGTATAAATTGGGAAAACTAAAAATCATCAAGACACAGGCACCCCAAAGTTTAGGGCTGCTCTGTTGACAAGAACCTCCACTTGGTTACACCTGAAATATCCCAGGAAAGAGAAGAATGGATAAAGAAGTTGTGGTCCTTATGTACAATGGAATATCACTCAGCCATGAAATCAACGTCATAAGGCTAGGAGCCGTATGATGAGTGGATTTAGGTACGACGATTCTAAGTGAAATAAGTCACACAGAAAAAGACACTTATCATAAGATATCACTTATAGAGGGAATGTAAAAACCGCTACCCTTGAACTGAATTACAAAACAGAACAGAGTCGCACGTTTAGAAAACACACTATGGCTGCTTAACGGGAAAGGTGAGGTGGGGTGATGCATAAAACAAGGGTTTCCAATTAGCTCAGATACCGTTCCATAAACCCAATATGTAATAGAGAAGACCTACTCTTGCTCAGGGAACTGGACTCAACACACCCTATTCACCGCCCAAGAATATATCTGACTAGTAAGAATCTTAAAACCTATGTATTGATATCTCTCTGTAAGTGAGTCAAGTGGGTGTAAAGCGGCATAAACACAGCAGTGCAAAGCAGCTAAACCCCATTATAAAAACCAATTACTTTTAAAAACCCGTGAAACAAAGACAGTGAAAGAGAGAGAAATGCTTACAAAATTCGTTCAGGGGCTGCGATGCCACCTGGATTGACCATATCTAGACCCACAGCTGATTGAGACATAAGGGTGGACACTCTTGGGGCTAAGAGGTTTGGTGAGGTTGGGTGAGCTAACGCAGACCCTTTAAAGTAATACGGCGTGGTACCCATCCCATGGGTCCCAAATCTCCAGGTTCAAGGGCATCTTCCTACATCGAAAACATGCATGAGAAACCCAGAAGATGGTACACCGTGTGATCGGGAAAGGTTTCTAAAACGCACCTCATTTCTCATCTCCTTGTGCTCCGGTTCGCCATTCCAGCCGCTTTACTAGTAATCTGCCTCCTTGGAGAAACAGCACCTTTAACCTCCTGTTCCGTACAGGTTGCAATTTGTCCTGAGGATGAACGGGAAGAGGTGGAACCAATGAGAGACTAGCTCTAGGTGTTGGGAGAGGCACAGGTCACTCTATATTCCCATCAGGAAGAAGAATTAACCACAGGCTCAGCCTGCCACCCGGAGCCAGAATAGGGCCTGAAGCAATCCTGCGCTTTTGCGGCCAGCTCCCAAGAAAGCGAGTTGAAAAATGGAGCTCAGGGGCACTGCAATTCACAGACCTGCAGAGTTAGAAATGTTAACTCCCGTCCACAAATATATTGAGGGAAGGCAACAAAGAGGATTTGAAAGCAAGGCAGAATTGCAGGAAACAGATTTTAGGAGGTAGATTCGAATCGCCTTTAAAGCACAGGAAAAGCAGCAAAACCTTGACAATAATGCCCTTGGCCAAAAAGGGCGTATGCGTTTTTTCCTGAATAGATTCAGGAAAAAACGCATACGCCCTTTTTGGCCAACCAAGCAACCTGGAAAGGCCCATCAGCGCTACAAAGAAGTCTCGCTTCCCATCGGTCAAAAGGGCCATGCTGAATAAAGTGTCAAAACCAGAAATGCAGGACAGGCCATGGAGAAATGGGAGCCTTGCTACGCTGATGGGCGGGCTGTAAATTGCCAACAGCCACTCTGGAGAAGTGTACGGTGGGTCCTGAAACATATAAAAAACTCAGCTTAGAGAGCATAGGACACTTCCACTCATGGGCGTATAAATTGGGAAAATTAAATATCAGCAAGACAGAGGCACCCCAAAGTTTAGGGCTGCTCTTTTGACAAGAACCTCCACTTCGTTACACCTGAAATATCCCAGGAAAGAGAAGAATGGATAAACAAGTTGTGGTCCTTTTGTACAATGGAATATCACTCCGCCATGAAATCAACGTCATAAGGTTAGGAGCAGCATGATGAGTGGATTTAGGTACGACGATTCTAAGTGAAATAACTCCCACAGAAAAAGACACTTATTAAAAGATATCACTTATAAAGGGAATGAAAAACCGCTCCCCTTGAACTGAATTACAAAACAGAACAGAGTCGCACGTTTAGAAAACACACTATGGCTGCTTAACGGGAAAGGTGAAGTGGGGTGATGCATAAAACGAGGGTTTCAAATTAGCTCAGATACCGTTCCATAAACCCAATATGTAATAGACAAGACCTACTCCTTGCTCAGTTTACTGGACTCAACACCCCCTATTCACCGCCCAAGAATATGTTTGACTAGTAAGAATCTTAAAACCTATGTATTGCTATCTCTCTGTAAGTGAGTCAAGTGGGTGTAAAGCGGCATAAACACAGCAGTGCAAAGCAGCTAAACCCCATTATAAAAATCAATTACTTTTAAAATCCCGTGAAACAAAGACAGTGAAAGAGAGAGAAATTCTTACAAAATTCGTTCAGGGGCTGCGATGCCACCAGGATTGACCATATCTAGACCCACAGCTGATTGAGACATAAGGGTGGACACTCTTGGGGCTGAGAGGTTTGGGAAGGTTGGGTGAGCTAACGCAGACCCTTTAAAGTAGTACGGCGTGGTACCCATCCCATGGGTCCCAAATCTCCAGGTTCAAGGGCATCTTCCTACATCGAAAACATGCATGAGAAACCCAGAAGATGGTACACCGTGTGATCGGGAAAGGTTTCTAAAACACACCTCATTTCTCATCTCCTTGTGCTCCGGTTCGCCATTCCAGCCACTTTACTAGCAATCTCCCTCCTTGGAGAATCAGCACCTTTAACCTCCTGTTCCGTACAGGTTGCAATTTGTCCTGAGGATGAACGGGAAGAGGGGGAAACAATGAGAGACTAGCTCTAGGTGTTGGGACAGGCACAGGTCACTCTATTTTCCCATCAGGAAGAAGAATTAACCACAGGGTCAGCCTGCCGCCCGGAGCCAGAATAGGGCCTGAAGCAATCCTGCGCTTTTGCCGCTAGCTCCCAAGAAAGCGAGTTGAAAAATGGAGCTCAGGGGCACTGCAATTCTCAGACCTGCAGAGTTAGAAATGATAACTCTCGTCCACAAATATATGGAGGGAAGGCAACAAAGAGGATTTGAAAGCAAGGTAGAATTGTAGGAAACAGATTTCTGGAGGTAGATTCGAATCGCCTTTAAAGCACAGGAAAAGCGGCAAAACCTCGACAATGATGCCCTTGGCCAAAAAGGGCGTATGCGTTTTTTCCTGAATATATTCAGGAAAAAACGCATACGCCCTTTTTGGCCAACCAAGCAACCTGGAAAGGCCAATCAGCAGTACAAAGAAGCCTCGCTTCCCATCGGTCAAAAGGGCCATGCTGAATAAAGTGTCAAAACCAGAAATGCAGGACAGGCCATGGAGAAATGGGAGCCTTGCTACGCTGATGGGCGGGCTGTAAATTGCCAACAGCCACTCTGGAGAAGTGTACGGTGGGTCCTGAAACATCTAAAAAACTCAGCTTAAAGAGCATAGGGCACTTCCACTCATGGGCGTATAAATTGGGAAAACTAAAAATCAGCAAGACAGAGGCACCCCAAAGTTTAGGGCTGCTCTTTTTACAAGAACCTCCAGTACGTTACACCTGAAATATCCCAGGAAAGAGAAGAATGGATAAAGGAGTTGTGGTCCTTTTGTACAATGGAATATCACTCAGCCATGAAATCAACGTCATAAGGCTAGGAGCAGCATGATGAGTGGATTTAGGTATGACGATTCTAAGTGAAATAAGTCACACAGAAAAAGACATTTATCAAAAGATATCAGTTATAAAGGGAATGAAAAACCGCTACCCTTGAACTGAATTACAAAACAGAACAGAGTCGCATGTTTAGAAAACACACCATGGCTGCTTAACGGGAAAGGTGAGGTGGGGTGATGCATAAAACAAGGGTTTCCAATTAGCTCAGATACCGTTCCATAAACCCAATATGTAATAGACAAGACC
The DNA here is from genome assembly GCF_965194805.1 of Balaenoptera borealis. Taxonomy (NCBI): domain Eukaryota; kingdom Metazoa; phylum Chordata; class Mammalia; order Artiodactyla; family Balaenopteridae; genus Balaenoptera; species Balaenoptera borealis. The sequence goes on from NW_028122895.1 coordinate 44,705, forward strand.
TACTCCTTGCTCAGTTTACTGGACTCAACACCCCCTATTCACCGCCGAAGAATATGTTTGACTAGTGAGAATCTTAAACCCTCTGTATTGATATCTCTCTGTAAGTGAGTCAAGTGGGTGTAAAGCGGCATAAACACAGCAGTGCAAAGCAGCTAAACCACATTCTAAAAATCAATTACTTTTAAAAACCCATGAAACAAAGAGAGTGAAAGAGAGAGAAATTCTTACAAAATTCGTAAAGGGGCTGCGATGCCACCTGGATTGACCATATCTAGACTCACAGCTGATTGAGACATAAGGGTGGACCCTCTTGGGGCTGAGAGGTTTGGTGAGGTGGGGTGAGGTAACGCAGACCCTTTAAAGTAATACGGCGTGGTACCCATCCCATGGGTCCCAAATCTCCAGGTTCAAGGGCATCTTCCTACATCGAAAACATGCATGAGAAACCCAGAAGATGGTACACCGTGTGATCGGGAAAGGTTTCTAAAACGCACCTCATTTCTCATCTCCTTATGCTCCGGTTCGCCATTCCAGCCACTTTACTAGCAATCTCCCTCCTTGGAGAATCAGCACCTTTAACCTCGTGTTCCGTACAGGTTGCAATTTGTCCTGAGGATGAACGGGAAGAGGGGGAGCCAATGAGAGACTAGCTCTAGGTGTTGGGACAGGCACAGGTCACTCTATTTTCCCATCAGGAAGAAGAATTAACCACAGGCTCAGCCTGCCGCCCGGAGACAGAATAGGGCTTAAAGCAATCTTGCGCTTTTGCGGCCAGCTCCCAAGAAAGCGAGTTGGAAAATGGAGCTCAGGGGCACTGCAATTCACAGACCTGCAGAGTTAGAAATGATAACTCTCGTCCACAAATATATGGAGGGAAGGCAACGAAGAGGATTTGAAAGCAAGGCAGAATTGCAGGAAACAGATTTCAGGAGGTAGATTCGAATCGCCTTTAAAGCACAGGAAAAGCGGCAAAACCTCGACAATGATGTCCTTGGCCAAAAAGGGCGTATGCGTTTTTTCCTGAATATATTCAGGAAAAAACGCATACGCCCTTTTTGGCCAACCAAGCAACCTGGAAAGGCAAATCAGCGCTACAAAGAAGTCTCGCATCCCATCGGTCAAAAGGGCCATGCTGAATAAAGTGTCAAAACCAGAAATGCAGGACAGGCCATGGAGAAATGGGAGCCTTGCTACGCTGATGGGCGGGCTGTAAATTGCCAACAGCCACTGTGGAGAACTGTACGGTGTGTCCTGAAACATCTAAAAAACTCAGCTTAGAGAGCATAGGGCACTTCCACTCATGGGCGTATAAATTGGGAAAACTAAAAATCAGCAAGACACAGGCACCCCAAAGTTTAGGGCTGCTCTGTTGACAAGAACCTCCACTTCGTTACACCTTAAACATCCCAGGAAAGAGAAGAATGGATAAAGAAGTTGTGGTCCTTATGTACAATGGAATATCACTCAGCCATGAAATCAACGTCATAAGGCTAGGAGCAGCATGATGAGTGGATTTAGGTACGACGATTCTAAGTGAAATAAGTCACACAGAAAAAGACACTTATCATAAGATATCACTTACAGAGAGAATGTAAAAACCGCTACCCTTGAACTGAATTACAAAACAGAACAGAGTCGCACGTTTAGAAAACACACTATGGCTGCTTAACGGGAAAGGTGAGGTGGGGTGATGCATAAAACAAGGGTTTCAAATTAGCTCAGATACCGTTCCATAAACCCAATATGTTATAGACAAGACCTACTCCTTGCTCAGTGAACTGGACTCAACAACCCCTATTCACCGCCCAAGAAGATATCTGACTAGTAAGAATCTTAAAACCTATGTATTGATATCTCTCTGTAAGTGAGTCAAGTCGGTGTAAAGCGGCATAAACACAGCAGTGCAAAGCAGCTAAACCCCATTCTAAAAATCAATTACTTTTAAAAACCCGTGAACCAAAGACAGTGAAAGAGAGAGAAATGCTTACAAAATTCGTTCAGGGTCTGCGATGCCACCTGGATTGACCATATCTAGACCCACAGCTGATTGAGACATAAGGGTGGACACTCTTGGGGCTGAGAGGTTTGGTGAGGTTGGGTGAGCTAACGCAGACCCTTTAAAGTAATACGGCGTGGTACCCATCCCATGGGTCCCAAATCTCCAGGTTCAAGGGCATCTTCCTACATCGAAAACATGCATGAGAAACCCAGAAGATGGTACACCGTGTGACCGGGAAAGGTTTCTAAAACGCACCTCAATTCTCATCTCCTTGTGCTCCGGTTCGCCATTCCAGCCGCTTTACTAGCAATCTCCCTCCTTGGAGAATCAGCACCTTTAACCTCCTGTTCCGTACAGGTTGCAATTTGTCCTGAGGATGAACGGGAAGAGGGGGAACCAATGAGAGACTAGCTCTAGGTGTTGGGACAGGCACAGGTCACTCTATTTTCCCATCAGGAAGAAGAATCAACCACAGGCTCAGCCTGCCGCCCGGAGCCAGAATAGGGCCTGAAGCAATCCTGCGCTTTTGCGGCCATCTCCCAAGAAAGCGAGTTGAAAAATGGAGCTCAGGGACACTGCAATTCACAAACCTGCAGAGTTAGAAATGATAACTCTCGTCCACAAATATATGGAGGGAAGGCAACGAAGAGGATTTGAAAGCAAGGCAGAATTGCAGGAAACAGATTTCAGGAGGTAGATTCGAATCGCCTTTAAAGCACAGGAAAAGCGGCAAAACCTCGACAATGATGCCCTTGGCCAAAAAGGGCGTATGCGTTTTTTCCTGAATATATTCAGGAAAAAACGCATACGCCCTTTTTGGCCAACCAAGCAACCTGGAAAGGCAAATCAGCGCTACAAAGAAGTCTCGCTTCCCATCGGTCAAAAGGGCCATGCTGAATAAAGTGTCAAAACCAGAAATGCAGGACAGGCCATGGAGAAATGGGAGCCTTGCTACGCTGATGGGCGGGCTGTAAATTGCCAACAGTCACTCTGGAGAAGTGTACGGTGTGTCCTGAAACATCTAAAAAAACTCAGCTTAGAGAGCATAGGGCACTTCCACTCATGGGCGTATAAATTGGGAAAACTAAAAATCAGCAAGACACAGGCACCCCAAAATTTAGGGCTGCTCTGTTGACAAGAACCTCCACTTCGTTACACCTGAAATATCCCAGGAAAGAGGAGAATGGATAAAGAAGTTGTGGTCCTCATGTACAATGGAATATCACTCAGCCATGAAATCAACGTCATAAGGCTAGGAGCAGCATGATGAGTGGATTTACGTACGACGATTCTAAGTGAAATAAGTCACACAGAAAAAGACACTGATCATAAGATATCACGTATAGAGGGAGTGTAAAAACCGCTACCCTTGAACTGAATTACAAAACAGAACAGAGTCACACATTTAGAAAACACACTATGGCTGCTTAACGGGAAAGGTGAGGTGGGGTGATGCATAAAACAAGGGTTTCAAATTAGCTCAGATACCGTTCCATAAACCCAATATGTAATAGAGAAGACCTACTCCTTGCTCAGGGAACTGGACTCAACACACCCTATTCACCGCCCAAGAATATATCTGACTAGTAAGAATCTTAAAACCTATGTATTGATATCTCTCTGGAAGTGAGTCAAGTGGGTGTAAAGCGGCATAAACACAGCAGTGCAAAGCAGCTAAACCCCATTCTAAAAATCAATTACTTTTAAAAACTCGTGAAACAAAGACAGTGAAAGAGAGAGAAATGCTTACAAAATTCGTTCAGGGGCTGCGGTGCCACCTGGATTGACCATATCTAGACCCACAGCTGATTGAGACATAAGGGTGGACACTCTTGGGGCTGAGAGGTTTGGTGAGGTTGGGTGAGCTAACGCAGACCCTTTAAAGTAATACGGCGTGGTACCCATCCCATGGGTCCCAAATCTCCAGGTTCAAGGGCATCTTCCTACATCGAAAACATGCATGAGAAACCCAGAAGATGGTACACCGTGTGACCGGGAAAGGTTTCTAAAACGCACCTCAATTCTCATCTCCTTGTGCTCCGGTTCGCCATTCCAGCCGCTTTACTAGCAAACTCCCTCCTTGGAGAATCAGCACCTTTAACCTCCTGTTCCGTACAGGTTGCAATTTGTCCTGAGGATGAACGGGAAGAGGGGGAACCAATGAGAGACTAGCTCTAGGTGTTGGGACAGGCACAGGTCACTCTATTTTCCCATCAGGAAGAAGAATCAACCACAGGCTCAGCCTGCCGCGCGGAGCCAGAATAGGGCCTGAAGCAATCCTGCGCTTTTGCGGCCAGCTCCCAAGAAAGCGAGTTGAAAAATGGAGCTCAGGGGCACTGCAATTCACAAACCTGCAGAGTTAGAAATGATAACTCTCGTCCACAAATATATGGAGGGAAGGCAACGAAGAGGATTTGAAAGCAAGGCAGAATTGCAGGAAACAGATTTCAGGAGGTAGATTCGAATCGCCTTTAAAGCACAGGAAAAGCGGCAAAACCTCGACAATGATGCCCTTGGCCAAAAAGGGCGTATGCGTTTTTTCCTGAATATATTCAGGAAAAAACGCATACGCCCTTTTTGGCCAACCAAGCAACCTGGAAAGGCCAATCAGCGCTACAAAGAAGTCTCGTTTCCCATGGGTCAAAAGGGCCATGCTGAATAAAGTGTCAAAAGCAGAAATGCAGGACAGGCCATGGAGAAATGGGAGCCTTGCTACGCTGATGGGCGGGCTGTAAATTGCCAACAGTCACTCTGGAGAAGTGTATGGTGTGTCCTGAAACATCTAAAAAAACTCAGCTTAGAGAGCATAGGGCACTTCCACTCATGGGCGTATAAATTGGGAAAACTAAAAATCAGCAAGACACAGGCACCCCAAAATTTAGGGCTGCTCTGTTGACAAGAACCTCCACTTCGTTACGCCTGAAATATCCCAGGAAAGAGGAGAATGGATAAAGAAGTTGTGGTCCTCATGTACAATGGAATATCACTCAGCCATGAAATCAACGTCATAAGGCTAGGAGCAGCATGATGAGTGGATTTAGGTACGACGATTCTAAGTGAAATAAGTCACACAGAAAAAGACACTGATCATAAGATAACACGTATAGAGGGAGTGTAAAAACCGCTACCCTTGAACTGAATTACAAAACAGAACAGAGTCACACATTTAGAAAACACACTATGGCTGCTTAACGGGAAACGTGAGGTGGGGTGATGCATAAAACAAGGGTTTCAAATTAGCTCAGATACCGTTCCATAAACCCAATATGCAATAGAGAAGACCTACTCCTTGCTCAGTGAACTGGACTCAACACACCCTATTCACCGCCCAAGAATATATCTGACTAGTAAGAATCTTAAAACCTATGTATTGATATCTCTCTGGAAGTGAGTCAAGTGGGTGTAAAGCGGCATAAACACAGCAGTGCAAAGCAGCTAAACCCCATTCTAAAAATCAATTACTTTTAAAAACTCGTGAAACAAAGACAGTGAAAGAGAGAGAAATGCTTACAAACTTCGTTCAGGGGCTGCGATGTCACCTGGATTGACCATATCTAGACCCACAGCTGATTGAGACATAAGGGTGGACACTCTTGGGGCTGAGAGGTTTGGTGAGGTTGGGTGAGCTAACGCAGACCCTTTAAAGTAATACGGCGTGGTACCCATCCCATGGGTCCCAAATCTCCAGGTTCAAGGGCATCTTCCTACATCGAAAACATGCATGAGAAACCCAGAAGATGGTACACCGTGTGACCGGGAAAGGTTTCTAAAACGCACCTCAATTCTCATCTCCTTGTGCTCCGGTTCGCCATTCCAGCCGCTTTACTAGCAATCTCCCTCCTTGGAGAATCAGCACCTTTAACCTCCTGTTCCGTACAGGTTGCAATTTGTCCTGAGGATGAACGGGAAGAGGGGGAACCAATGAGAGACTAGCTCTAGGTGTTGGGACAGGCACAGGTCACTCTATTTTCCCATCAGGAAGAAGAATCAACCACAGGCTCAGCCTGCCGCCCGGAGCCAGAATAGGGCCTGAAGCAATCCTGCGCTTTTGCGGCCAGCTCCCAAGAAAGCGAGTTGAAAAATGGAGCTCAGGGACACTGCAATTCACAAACCTGCAGAGTTAGAAATGATAACTCTCGTCCACAAATATATGGAGGGAAGGCAACGAAGAGGATTTGAAAGCAAGGCAGAATTGCAGGAAACAGATTTCAGGAGGTAGATTCGAATCGCCTTTAAAGCACAGGAAAAGCGGCAAAACCTCGACAATGATGCCCTTGGCCAAAAAGGGCGTATGCGTTTTTTCCTGAATATATTCAGGAAAAAACGCATACGCCCTTTTTGGCCAACCAAGCAACCTGGAAAGGCAAATCAGCGCTACAAAGAAGTCTCGCTTCCCATCGGTCAAAAGGGCCATGCTGAATAAAGTGTCAAAACCAGAAATGCAGGACAGGCCATGGAGAAATGGGAGCCTTGCTACGCTGATGGGCGGGCTGTAAATTGCCAACAGTCACTCTGGAGAAGTGTACGGTGTATCCTGAAACATCTAAAAAACTCAGCTTAGAGAGCATAGGGCACTTCCACTCATGGGCGTATAAATTCGGAAAACTAAAAATCAGCAAGACACAGGCACCCCAAAGTTTAGGGCTGCTCTGTTGACAAGAACCTCCACTTCGTTACACCTGAAACATCCCAGGAAAGAGGAGAATGGATAAAGAAGTTGTGGTCCTTATGTACAATGGAATATCACTCAGCCATGAAATCAACGTCATAAGGCTAGGAGCAGCATGATGAGTGGATTTAGGTACGATGATTCTAAGTGAAATAAGTCACACAGAAAAAGACACTTATCATAAGATATCACTTATAGAGGGAATGTAAAAACCGCTACCCTTGAACTGAATTACAAAACAGAACGGAGTCACACATTTAGAAAACACACTATGGCTGCTTAACGGGAAAGGTGAGGTGGGGTGATGCATAAAACAAGGGTTTCAAATTAGCTCAGATACCGTTCCATAAACCCAATATGTAATAGAGAAGACCTACTCCTTGCTCAGGGAACTGGACTCAACACACCCTATTCACCGCCCAAGAATATATCTGACTAGTAAGAATCTTAAAACCTATGTATTGATATCTCTCTGTAAGTGAGTCAAGTGGGTGTAAAGCGGCATAAACACAGCAGTGCAAAGCAGCTAAACCCCATTCTAAAAATCAATTACTTTTAAAAACCCGTGAAACAAAGACAGTGAAAGAGAGAGAAATGCTTACAAAATTCGTTCAGGGGCTGCGATGCCACCTGGATTGACCATATCTAGACCCACAGCTGATTGAGACATAAGGGTGGACACTCTTGGGGCTGAGAGGTTTGGTGAGGTTGGGTGAGCTAACGCAGACCCTTTAAAGTAATACGGCGTGGTACCCATCCCATGGGTCCCAAATCTCCAGGTTCAAGGGCATCTTCCTACATCGAAAACATGCATGAGAAACCCAGAAGATGGTACACCGTGTGACCGGGAAAGGTTTCTAAAACGCACCTCAATTCTCATCTCCTTGTGCTCCGGTTCGCCATTCCAGCCGCTTTACTAGCAATCTCCCTCCTTGGAGAATCAGCACCTTTAACCTCCTGTTCCGTACAGGTTGCAATTTGTCCTGAGGATGAACGGGAAGAGGGGGAACCAATGAGAGACTAGCTCTAGGTGTTGGGACAGGCACAGGTCACTCTATTTTCCCATCAGGAAGAAGAATCAACCACAGGCTCAGCCTGCCGCGCGGAGCCAGAATAGGGCCTGAAGCAATCCTGCGCTTTTGCGGCCAGCTCCCAAGAAAGCGAGTTGAAAAATGGAGCTCAGGGGCACTGCAATTCACAAACCTGCAGAGTTAGAAATGATAACTCTCGTCCACAAATATATGGAGGGAAGGCAACGAAGAGGATTTGAAAGCAAGGCAGAATTGCAGGAAACAGATTTCAGGAGGTAGATTCGAATCGCCTTTAAAGCACAGGAAAAGCGGCAAAACCTCGACAATGATGCCCTTGGCCAAAAAGGGCGTATGCGTTTTTTCCTGAATATATTCAGGAAAAAACGCATACGCCCTTTTTGGCCAACCAAGCAACCTGGAAAGGCCAATCAGCGCTACAAAGAAGTCTCGTTTCCCATGGGTCAAAAGGGCCATGCTGAATAAAGTGTCAAAAGCAGAAATGCAGGACAGGCCATGGAGAAATGGGAGCCTTGCTACGCTGATGGGCGGGCTGTAAATTGCCAACAGTCACTCTGGAGAAGTGTATGGTGTGTCCTGAAACATCTAAAAAAACTCAGCTTAGAGAGCATAGGGCACTTCCACTCATGGGCGTATAAATTGGGAAAACTAAAAATCAGCAAGACACAGGCACCCCAAAATTTAGGGCTGCTCTGTTGACAAGAACCTCCACTTTGGTACACCTGAAATATCCCAGGAAAGAGGAGAATGGATAAAGAAGTTGTGGTCCTCATGTACAATGGAATATCACTCAGCCATGAAATCAACGTCATAAGGCTAGGAGCAGCATGATGAGTGGATTTAGGTATGACGATTCTAAGTGAAATAAGTCACACAGAAAAAGACACTGATCATAAGATATCACGTATAGAGGGAGTGTAAAAACCGCTACCCTTGAACTGAATTACAAAACAGAACAGAGTCACACATTTAGAAAACACACTATGGCTGCTTAACGGGAAACGTGAGGTGGGGTGATGCATAAAACAAGGGTTTCAAATTAGCTCAGATACCGTTCCATAAACCCAATATGTAATAGAGAAGACCTACTCCTTGCTCAGGGAACTGGACTCAACACACCCTATTCACCGCCCAAGAATATATCTGACTAGTAAGAATCTTAAAACCTATGTATTGATATCTCTCTGGAAGTGAGTCAAGTGGGTGCAAAGCGGCATAAACACAGCAGTGCAAAGCAGCTAAACCCCATTCTAAAAATCAATTACTTTTAAAAACTCGTGAAACAAAGACAGTGAAAGAGAGAGAAATGCTTACAAAATTCGTTCAGGGGCTGCGATGTCACCTGGATTGACCATATCTAGACCCACAGCTGATTGAGACATAAGGGTGGACACTCTTGGGGCTGAGAGGTTTGGTGAGGTTGGGTGAGCTAACGCAGACCCTTTAAAGTAATACGGCGTGGTACCCATCCCATGGGTCCCAAATCTCCAGGTTCAAGGGCATCTTCCTACATCGAAAACATGCATGAGAAACCCAGAAGATGGTACACCGTGTGACCGGGAAAGGTTTCTAAAACGCACCTCAATTCTCATCTCCTTGTGCTCCGGTTCGCCATTCCAGCCGCTTTACTAGCAATCTCCCTCCTTGGAGAATCAGCACCTTTAACCTCCTGTTCCGTACAGGTTGCAATTTGTCCTGAGGATGAACGGGAAGAGGGGGAACCAATGAGAGACTAGCTCTAGGTGTTGGGACAGGCACAGGTCACTCTATTTTCCCATCAGGAAGAAGAATCAACCACAGGCTCAGCCTGCCGCGCGGAGCCAGAATAGGGCCTGAAGCAATCCTGCGCTTTTGCGGCCAGCTCCCAAGAAAGCGAGTTGAAAAATGGAGCTCAGGGACACTGCAATTCACAAACCTGCAGACTTAGAAATGATAACTCTCGTCCACAAATATATGGAGGGAAGGCAACGAAGAGGATTTGAAAGCAAGGCAGAATTGCAGGAAACAGATTTCAGGAGGTAGATTCGAATCGCCTTTAAAGCACAGGAAAAGCGGCAAAACCTCGACAATGATGCCCTTGGCCAAAAAGGGCGTTTGCGTTTTTTCCTGAATATATTCAGGAAAAAACGCATACGCCCTTTTTGGCCAACCAAGCAACCTGGAAAGGCAAATCAGCGCTACAAAGAAGTCTCGCTTCCCATCGGTCAAAAGGGCCATGCTGAATAAAGTGTCAAAACCAGAAATGCAGGACAGGCCATGGAGAAATGGGAGCCTTGCTACGCTGATGGGCGGGCTGTAAATGGCCAACAGCCACTCTGGAGAAGTGTACGGTGTGTCCTGAAACATCTAAAAAACTCAGCTTAGAGAGCATAGGGCACTTCCACTCATGGGCGTATAAATTCGGAAAACTAAAAATCAGCAAGACACAGGCACCCCAAAGTTTAGGGCTGCTCTGTTGACAAGAACCTCCACTTCGTTACACCTTAAACATCCCAGGAAAGAGAAGAATGGATAAAGAAGTTGTGGTCCTTATGTACAATGGAATATCACTCAGCCATGAAATCAACGTCATAAGGCTAGGAGCAGCATGATGAGTGGATTTAGGTACGACGATTCTAAGTGAAATAAGTCACACAGAAAAAGACACTTATCATAAGATATCACTTACAGAGAGAATGTAAAAACCGCTACCCTTGAACTGAATTACAAAACAGAACAGAGTCGCACGTTTAGAAAACACACTATGGCTGCTTAACGGGAAAGGTGAGGTGGGGTGATGCATAAAACAAGGGTTTCAAATTAGCTCAGATACCGTTCCATAAACCCAATATGTAATAGACAAGACCTACTCCTTGCTCAGTGAACTGGACTCAACAACCCCTATTCACCGCCCAAGAATATATCTGACTAGTAAGAATCTTAAAACCTATGTATTGATATCTCTCTGTAAGTGAGTCAAGTGGGTGAAAAGCGGCATAAACACAGCAGTGCAAAGCAGCTAAACCCTATTATAAAAATCAATTACTTTTAAAAACCCGTGAAACAAAGACAGTGAAAGAGAGAGAAATTCTTACAAAATTCGTTCAGGGGCGGCGATGCCACCTGGATTGACCATATCTAGACCCACAGATGACTGAGACATAAGGGTGGACACTCTTGGGGCTGAGAGGTTTGGTGAGGTTGGGTGAGCTAACGCAGACCCTGTAAAGTAATACGGCGTGGTACCCATCCCATGGGTCCCAAATCTCCAGGTTCAAGGGCATCGTCCTACGTCGAAAACATGCACGAGAAACCCAGAAGATGGTACACCGTGTGACCGGGAAAGGTTTCTAAAACGCACCTCATTTCTCATCTCCTTGTGCTCCGGTTCGCCATTCCAGCCGCTTTACTAGCAATCTCCCTCCTTGGAGAATCAGCACCTTTAACCTCCTGTTCCGAACACGTTGCAATTTGTCCTGAGGATGAACGGGAAGAGGGGGAACCAATGAGAGACTAGCTCTAGGTGTTGGGACAGGCACAGGTCACTCTATTTTCCCATCAGGAAGAAGAATTAACCACAGGCTCAGCCTGCCGCCCGGAGCCAGAATAGGGCCTGAAGCAATCCTGCGCTTTTGCGGCCAGCTCCCAAGAAAGCGAGTTGAAAAATGGAGCTCAGGGGCACTGCAATTCACAAACCTGCAGAGTTAGAAATGATAACTCTCGTCCACAAATATATGGAGGGAAGGCAACGAAGAGGATTTGAAAGCAAGGCAGAATTGCAGGAAACCGATTTCAGGAGGTAGATTCGAATCGCCTTTAAAGCACAGGAAAAGCGGCAAAACCTCGACAATGATGCCCTTGGCCAAAAAGGGCGTATGCGTTTTTTCCTGAATATATTCAGGAAAAAACGCATACGCCCTTTTTGGCCAACCAAGCAACCTGGAAAGGCAAATCAGCGCTACAAAGAAGTCTCGCTTCCCATCGGTCAAAAGGGCCATGCTGAATAAAGTGTCAAAACCAGAAATGCAGGACAGGCCATGGAGAAATGGGAGCCTTGCTACGCTGATGGGCGGGCTGTAAATTGCCAACAGCCACTCTGGAGAAGTGTACGGTGTGTCCTGAAACATCTAAAAAACTCAGCTTAGAGAGCATAGGGCACTTCCACTCATGGGCGTATAAATTGGGAAAACTAAAAATCAGCAAGACACAGGCACCCCAAAGTTTAGGGCTGCTCTGTTGACAAGAACCTCCACTTCGTTACACCTTAAACATCCCAGGAAAGAGAAGAATGGATAAAGAAGTTGTGGTCCTTATGTACAATGGAATATCACTCAGCCATGAAATCAACGTCATAAGGCTAGGAGCAGCATGATGAGTGGATTTAGGTACGACGATTCTAAGTGAAATAAGTCACACAGAAAAAGACACTTATCATAAGATATCACTTACAGAGAGAATGTAAAAACCGCTACCTTTGAACTGAATTACAAAACAGAACAGAGTCGCACGTTTAGAAAACACACTATGGCTGCTTAACGGGAAAGGTGAGGTGGGGTGATGCATAAAACAAGGGTTTCAAATTAGCTCAGATACCGTTCCATAAAACCAATATGTAATAGACAAGACCTACTCCTTGCTCAGTGAACTGGACTCAACGCCCCCTATTCACCGCCCAAGAATATATCTGACTAGTAAGAATCTTAAAACCTATGTATTGATATCTCTCTGTAAGTGAGTCAAGTGGGTGTAAAGCGGCATAAACACAGCAGTGCAAAGCAGCTAAACCCTATTATAAAAATCAATTACTTTTAAAAACCCGTGAAACAAAGACAGTGAAAGAGAGAGAAATTCTTACAAAATTCGTTCAGGGGCTGCGATGCCACCTGGATTGACCATATCTAGACCCACAGCTGATTGAGACATAAGGGAGGACACTCTTGGGGCTGAGAGGTTTGGTGAGGTTGGGTGAGCTAACGCAGACCCTGTAAAGTAATGCGGCGTGGTACCCATCCCATGGGTCCCAAATCTCCAGGTTCAAGGGCATCGTCCTACGTCGAAAACATGCACGAGAAACCCAGAAGATGGTACACCATGTGACCGGGAAAGGTTTCTAAAACGCACCTCATTTCTCATCTCCTTGTGCTCCGGTTCGCCATTCCAGCCGCTTTACTAGCAATCTCCCTCCTTGGAGAATCAGCACCTTTAACCTCCTGTTCCGAACACGTTGCAATTTGTCCTGAGGATGAACGGGAAGAGGGGGAACCAATGAGAGACTAGCTCTAGGTGTTGGGACAGGCACAGGTCACTCTATTTTCCCATCAGGAAGCAGAATTAACCACAGGCTCAGCCTGCCGCCCGGAGCCAGAATAGGGCCTGAAGCAATCCTGCGCTTTTGCGGCCAGCTCCCAAGAAAGCGAGTAGAAAAATGGAGCTCAGGGACACTGCAATTCACAAACCTGCAGAGTTAGAAATGATAACTCTCGTCCACAAATATATGGAGGGAAGGCAACGAAGAGGATTTGAAAGCAAGGCAGAATTGCAGGAAACCGATTTCAGGAGGTAGATTCGAATCGCCTTTAAAGCACAGGAAAAGCGGCAAAACCTCGACAATGATGCCCTTGGCCAAAAAGGGCGTATGCGTTTTTTCCTGAATATATTCAGGAAAAAACGCATACGCCCTTTTTGGCCAACCAAGCAACCTGGAAAGGCAAATCAGCGCTACAAAGAAGTCTCGCTTCCCATCGGTCAAAAGGGCCATGCTGAATAAAGTGTCAAAACCAGAAATGCAGGACAGGCCATGGAGAAATGGGAGCCTTGCTACGCTGATGGGCAGGCTGTAAATTGCCAACAGCCACTCTGGAGAAGTGTACGGTGTGTCCTGAAACATCTAAAAAACTCAGCTTAGAGAGCATAGGGCACTTCCACTCATGGGCGTATAAATTGGGAAAACTAAAAATCAGCAAGACACAGGCACCCCAAAGTTTAGGGCTGCTCTGTTGACAAGAACCTCCACTTCGTTACACCTTAAACATCCCAGGAAAGAGAAGAATGGATAAAGAAGTTGTGGTCCTTATGTACAATGGAATATCACTCAGCCATGAAATCAACGTCATAAGGCTAGGAGCAGCATGATGAGTGGATTTAGGTACGACGATTCTAAGTGAAATAAGTCACACAGAAAAAGACACTTATCATAAGATATCACTTACAGAGAGAATGTAAAAACCGCTACCTTTGAACTGTATTACAAAACAGAACAGAGTCGCACGTTTAGAAAACACACTATGGCTGCTTAACGGGAAAGGTGAGGTGGGGTGATGCATAAAACAAGGGTTTCAAATTAGCTCAGATACCGTTCCATAAACCCAATATGTAATAGACCAGACCTACTCCTTGCTCAGTGAACTGGACTCAACGCCCCCTATTCACCGCCCAAGAATATATCTGACTAGTAAGAATCTTAAAACCTATGTATTGATATCTCTCTGTAAGTGAGTCAAGTGGGTGTAAAGCGGCATAAACACAGCAGTGCAAAGCAGCTAAACCCTATTATAAAAATCAATTACTTTTAAAAACCCGTGAAACAAAGACAGTGAAAGAGAGAGAAATTCTTACAAAATTCGTTCAGGGGCTGCGATGCCACCTGGATTGACCATATCTAGACCCACAGCTGATTGAGACATAAGGGAGGACACTCTTGGGGCTGAGAGGTTTGGTGAGGTTGGGTGAGCTAACGCAGACCCTGTAAAGTAATACGGCGTGGTACCCATCCCATGGGTCCCAAATCTCCAGGTTCAAGGGCATCGTCCTACGTCGAAAACATGCACGAGCAACCCAGAAGATGGTACACCGTGTGACCGGGAAAGGTTTCTAAAACGCACCTCATTTCTCATCTCCTTGTGCTCCGGTTCGCCATTCCAGCCACTTTACTAGCAATCTCCCTCCTTGGAGAATCAGCACCTTTAACCTCCTGTTCCGAACACGTTGCAATTTGTCCTGAGGATGAACGGGAAGAGGGGGAACCAATGAGAGACTAGCTCTAGGTGTTGGGACAGGCAGAGGTCACTCTATTTTCCCATCAGGAAGCAGAATTAACCACAGGCTCAGCCTGCCGCCTGGAGCCAGAATAGGGCCTGAAGCAATCCTGCGCTTTTGCGGCCAGCTCCCAAGAAAGCGAGTTGAAAAATGGAGCTCAGGGGCACTGCAATTCACAAACCTGCAGAGTTAGAAATGATAACTCTCGTCCACAAATATATGGAGGGAAGGCAACGAAGAGGATTTGAAAGCAAGGCAGAATTGCAGGAAACCGATTCCAGGAGGTAGATTCGAATCGCCTTTAAAGCACAGGAAAAGCGGCAAAACCTCGACAATGATGCCCTTGGCCAAAAAGGGCGTATGCGTTTTTTCCTGAATATATTCAGGAAAAAACGCATACGCCCTTTTTGGCCAACCAAGCAACCTGGAAAGGCAAATCAGCGCTACAAAGAAGTCTCGCTTCCCATCGGTCAAAAGGGCCATGCTGAATAAAGTGTCAAAACCAGAAATGCAGGACAGGCCATGGAGAAATGGGAGCCTTGCTACGCTGATGGGCGGGCTGTAAATTGCCAACAGCCACTCTGGAGAAGTGTACGGTGTGTCCTGAAACATCTAAAAAACTCAGCTTAGAGAGCATAGGGCACTTCCACTCATGGGCGTATAAATTGGGAAAACTAAAAATCAGCAAGACACAGGCACCCCAAAGTTTAGGGCTGCTCTGTTGACAAGAACCTCCACTTCGTTACACCTTAAACATCCCAGGAAAGAGAAGAATGGATAAAGAAGTTGTGGTCCTTATGTACAATGGAATATCACTCAGCCATGAAATCAACGTCATAAGGCTAGGAGCAGCATGATGAGTGGATTTAGGTACGACGATTCTAAGTGAAATAAGTCACACAGAAAAAGACACTTATCATAAGATATCACTTACAGAGGGAATGTAAAAACCGCTACCCTTGAACTGAATTACAAAACAGAACAGAGTCGCACGTTTAGAAAACACACTATGGCTGCTTAACGGGAAAGGTGAGGTGGGGTGATGCATAAAACAAGGGTTTCAAATTAGCTCAGATACCGTTCCATAAACCCAATATGTAATAGACCAGACCTACTCCTTGCTCAGTGAACTGGACTCAACGCCCCCTATTCACCGCCCAAGAATATATTTGACTAGTAAGAATCTTAAAACCTATGTATTGATATCTCTCTGTAAGTGAGTCAAGTGGGTGTAAAGCGGCATAAACACAGCAGTGCAAAGCAGCTAAACCCTATTATAAAAATCAATTACTTTTAAAAACCCGTGAAACAAAGACAGTGAAAGAGAGAGAAATTCTTACAAAATTCGTTCAGGGGCTGCGATGCCACCTGGATTGACCATATCTAGACCCACAGCTGATTGAGACATAAGGGAGGACACTCTTGGGGCTGAGAGGTTTGGTGAGGTTGGGTGAGCTAACGCAGACCCTGTAAAGTAATACGGCGTGGTACCCATCCCATGGGTCCCAAATCTCCAGGTTCAAGGGCATCGTCCTACGTCGAAAACATGCACGAGAAACCCAGAAGATGGTACACCGTGTGACCGGGAAAGGTTTCTAAAACGCACCTCATTTCTCATCTCCTTGTGCTCCGGTTCGCCATTCCAGCCGCTTTACTAGCAATCTCCCTCCTTGGAGAATCAGCACCTTTAACCTCCTGTTCCGAACACGTTGCAATTTGTCCTGAGGATGAACGGGAAGAGGGGGAACCAATGAGAGACTAGCTCTAGGTGTTGGGACAGGCAGAGGTCACTCTATTTTCCCATCAGGAAGCAGAATTAACCACAGGCTCAGCCTGCCGCCCGGAGCCAGAATAGGGCCTGAAGCAATCCTGCGCTTTTGCGGCCAGCTCCCAAGAAAGCGAGTTGAAAAATGGAGCTCAGGGGCACTGCAATTCACAAACCTGCAGAGTTAGAAATGATAACTCTCGTCCACAAATATATGGAGGGAAGGCAACGAAGAGGATTTGAAAGCAAGGCAGAATTGCAGGAAACCGATTTCAGGAGGTAGATTCGAATCGCCTTTAAAGCACAGGAAAAGCGGCAAAACCTCGACAATGATGCCCTTGGCCAAAAAGGGCGTATGCGTTTTTTCCTGAATATATTCAGGAAAAAACGCATACGCCCTTTTTGGCCAACCAAGCAACCTGGAAAGGCAAATCAGCGCTACAAAGAAGTCTCGCTTCCCATCGGTCAAAAGGGCCATGCTGAATAAAGTGTCAAAACCAGAAATGCAGGACAGGCCATGGAGAAATGGGAGCCTTGCTACGCTGATGGGCGGGCTGTAAATTGCCAACAGCCACTCTGGAGAAGTGTACGGTGTGTCCTGAAACATCTAAAAAACTCAGCTTAGAGAGCATAGGGCACTTCCACTCATGGGCGTATAAATTGGGAAAACTAAAAATCAGCAAGACACAGGCACCCCAAAGTTTAGGGCTGCTCTGTTGACAAGAACCTCCACTTCGTTACACCTTAAACATCCCAGGAAAGAGAAGAATGGATAAAGAAGTTGTGGTCCTTATGTACAATGGAATATCACTCAGCCATGAAATCAACGTCATAAGGCTAGGAGCAGCATGATGAGTGGATTTAGGTACGACGATTCTAAGTGAAATAAGTCACACAGAAAAAGACACTTATCATAAGATATCACTTACAGAGAGAATGTAAAAACCGCTACCTTTGAACTGAATTACAAAACAGAACAGAGTCGCACGTTTAGAAAACACACTATGGCTGCTTAACGGGAAAGGTGAGGTGGGGTGATGCATAAAACAAGGGTTTCAAATTAGCTCAGATACCGTTCCATAAACCCAATATGTAATAGACAAGACCTACTCCTTGCTCAGTGAACTGGACTCAACGCCCCCTATTCACCGCCCAAGAATATATCTGACTAGTAAGAATCTTAAAACCTATGTATTGATATCTCTCTGTAAGTGAGTCAAGTGGGTGTAAAGCGGCATAAACACAGCAGTGCAAAGCAGCTAAACCCTATTATAAAAATCAATTACTTTTAAAAACCCGTGAAACAAAGACAGTGAAAGAGAGAGAAATTCTTACAAAATTCGTTCAGGGGCTGCGATGCCACCTGGATTGACCATATCTAGACCCACAGCTGATTGAGACATAAGGGAGGACACTCTTGGGGCTGAGAGGTTTGGTGAGGTTGGGTGAGCTAACGCAGACCCTGTAAAGTAATACGGCGTGGTACCCATCCCATGGGTCCCAAATCTCCAGGTTCAAGGGCATCGTCCTACGTCGAAAACATGCACGAGAAACCCAGAAGATGGTACACCGTGTGACCGGGAAAGGTTTCTAAAACGCACCTCATTTCTCATCTCCTTGTGCTCCGGTTCGCCATTCCAGCCGCTTTACTAGCAATCTCCCTCCTTGGAGAATCAGCACCTTTAACCTCCTGTTCCGAACACGTTGCAATTTGTCCTGAGGATGAACGGGAAGAGGGGGAACCAATGAGAGACTAGCTCTAGGTGTTGGGACAGGCAGAGGTCACTCTATTTTCCCATCAGGAAGCAGAATTAACCACAGGCTCAGCCTGCCGCCCGGAGCCAGAATAGGGCCTGAAGCAATCCTGCGCTTTTGCGGCCAGCTCCCAAGAAAGCGAGTTGAAAAATGGAGCTCAGGGGCACTGCAATTCACAAACCTGCAGAGTTAGAAATGATAACTCTCGTCCACAAATATATGGAGGGAAGGCAACGAAGAGGATTTGAAAGCAAGGCAGAATTGCAGGAAACCGATTTCAGGAGGTAGATTCGAATCGCCTTTAAAGCACAGGAAAAGCGGCAAAACCTCGACAATGATGCCCTTGGCCAAAAAGGGCGTATGCGTTTTTTCCTGAATATATTCAGGAAAAAACGCATACGCCCTTTTTGGCCAACCAAGCAACCTGGAAAGGCAAATCAGCGCTACAAAGAAGTCTCGCTTCCCATCGGTCAAAAGGGCCATGCTGAATAAAGTGTCAAAACCAGAAATGCAGGACAGGCCATGGAGAAATGGGAGCCTTGCTACACTGATGGGCGGGCTGTAAATTGCCAACAGCCACTCTGGAGAAGTGTACGGTGTGTCCTGAAACATCTAAAAAACTCAGCTTAGAGAGCATAGGGCACTTCCACTCATGGGCGTATAAATTGGGAAAACTAAAAATCAGCAAGACACAGGCACCCCAAAGTTTAGGGCTGCTCTGTTGACAAGAACCTCCACTTCGTTACACCTTAAACATCCCAGGAAAGAGAAGAATGGATAAAGAAGTTGTGGTCCTTATGTACAATGGAATATCACTCAGCCATGAAATCAACGTCATAAGGCTAGGAGCAGCATGATGAGTGGATTTAGGTACGACGATTCTAAGTGAAATAAGTCACACAGAAAAAGACACTTATCATAAGATATCACTTACAGAGAGAATGTAAAAACCGCTACCTTTGAACTGAATTACAAAACAGAACAGAGTCGCACGTTTAGAAAACACACTATGGCTGTTTAACGGGAAAGGTGAGGTGGGGTGATGCATAAAACAAGGGTTTCAAATTAGCTCAGATACCGTTCCATAAACCCAATATGTAATAGACAAGACCTACTCCTTGCTCAGTGAACTGGACTCAACGCCCCCTATTCACCGCCCAAGAATATATCTGACTAGTAAGAATCTTAAAACCTATGTATTGATATCTCTCTGTAAGTGAGTCAAGTGGGTGTAAAGCGGCATAAACACAGCAGTGCAAAGCAGCTAAACCCTATTATAAAAATCAATTACTTTTAAAAACCCGTGAAACAAAGACAGTGAAAGAGAGAGAAATTCTTACAAAATTCGTTCAGGGGCTGCGATGCCACCTGGATTGACCATATCTAGACCCACAGCTGATTGAGACATAAGGGAGGACACTCTTGGGGCTGAGAGGTTTGGTGAGGTTGGGTGAGCTAACGCAGACCCTGTAAAGTAATACGGCGTGGTACCCATCCCATGGGTCCCAAATCTCCAGGTTCAAGGGCATCGTCCTACGTCGAAAACATGCACGAGCAACCCAGAAGATGGTACACCGTGTGACCGGGAAAGGTTTCTAAAACGCACCTCATTTCTCATCTCCTTGTGCTCCGGTTCGCCATTCCAGCCGCTTTACTAGCAATCTCCCTCCTTGGAGAATCAGCACCTTTAACCTCCTGTTCCGAACACGTTGCAATTTGTCCTGAGGATGAACGGGAAGAGGGGGAACCAATGAGAGACTAGCTCTAGGTGTTGGGACAGGCAGAGGTCACTCTATTTTCCCATCAGGAAGCAGAATTAACCACAGGCTCAGCCTGCCGCCCGGAGCCAGAATAGGGCCTGAAGCAATCCTGCGCTTTTGCGGCCAGCTCCCAAGAAAGCGAGTTGAAAAATGGAGCTCAGGGGCACTGCAATTCACAAACCTGCAGAGTTAGAAATGATAACTCTCGTCCACAAATATATGGAGGGAAGGCAACGAAGAGGATTTGAAAGCAAGGCAGAATTGCAGGAAACCGATTTCAGGAGGTAGATTCGAATCGCCTTTAAAGCACAGGAAAAGCGGCAAAACCTCGACAATGATGCCCTTGGCCAAAAAGGGCGTATGCGTTTTTTCCTGAATATATTCAGGAAAAAACGCATACGCCCTTTTTGGCCAACCAAGCAACCTGGAAAGGCAAATCAGCGCTACAAAGAAGTCTCGCTTCCCATCGGTCAAAAGGGCCATGCTGAATAAAGTGTCAAAACCAGAAATGCAGGACAGGCCATGGAGAAATGGGAGCCTTGCTACGCTGATGGGCAGGCTGTAAATTGCCAACAGCCACTCTGGAGAAGTGTACGGTGTGTCCTGAAACATCTAAAAAACTCAGCTTAGAGAGCATAGGGCACTTCCACTCATGGGCGTATAAATTGGGAAAACTAAAAATCAGCAAGACACAGGCACCCCAAAGTTTAGGGCTGCTCTGTTGACAAGAACCTCCACTTCGTTACACCTTAAACATCCCAGGAAAGAGAAGAATGGATAAAGAAGTTGTGGTCCTTATGTACAATGGAATATCACTCAGCCATGAAATCAACGTCATAAGGCTAGGAGCAGCATGATGAGTGGATTTAGGTACGACGATTCTAAGTGAAATAAGTCACACAGAAAAAGACACTTATCATAAGATATCACTTACAGAGAGAATGTAAAAACCGCTACCTTTGAACTGTATTACAAAACAGAACAGAGTCGCACGTTTAGAAAACACACTATGGCTGCTTAACGGGAAAGGTGAGGTGGGGTGATGCATAAAACAAGGGTTTCAAATTAGCTCAGATACCGTTCCATAAACCCAATATGTAATAGACCAGACCTACTCCTTGCTCAGTGAACTGGACTCAACGCCCCCTATTCACCGCCCAAGAATATATCTGACTAGTAAGAATCTTAAAACCTATGTATTGATATCTCTCTGTAAGTGAGTCAAGTGGGTGTAAAGCGGCATAAACACAGCAGTGCAAAGCAGCTAAACCCTATTATAAAAATCAATTACTTTTAAAAACCCGTGAAACAAAGACAGTGAAAGAGAGAGAAATTCTTACAAAATTCGTTCAGGGGCTGCGATGCCACCTGGATTGACCATATCTAGACCCACAGCTGATTGAGACATAAGGGAGGACACTCTTGGGGCTGAGAGGTTTGGTGAGGTTGGGTGAGCTAACGCAGACCCTGTAAAGTAATACGGCGTGGTACCCATCCCATGGGTCCCAAATCTCCAGGTTCAAGGGCATCGTCCTACGTCGAAAACATGCACGAGCAACCCAGAAGATGGTACACCGTGTGACCGGGAAAGGTTTCTAAAACGCACCTCATTTCTCATCTCCTTGTGCTCCGGTTCGCCATTCCAGCCACTTTACTAGCAATCTCCCTCCTTGGAGAATCAGCACCTTTAACCTCCTGTTCCGAACACGTTGCAATTTGTCCTGAGGATGAACGGGAAGAGGGGGAACCAATGAGAGACTAGCTCTAGGTGTTGGGACAGGCAGAGGTCACTCTATTTTCCCATCAGGAAGCAGAATTAACCACAGGCTCAGCCTGCCGCCTGGAGCCAGAATAGGGCCTGAAGCAATCCTGCGCTTTTGCGGCCAGCTCCCAAGAAAGCGAGTTGAAAAATGGAGCTCAGGGGCACTGCAATTCACAAACCTGCAGAGTTAGAAATGATAACTCTCGTCCACAAATATATGGAGGGAAGGCAACGAAGAGGATTTGAAAGCAAGGCAGAATTGCAGGAAACCGATTCCAGGAGGTAGATTCGAATCGCCTTTAAAGCACAGGAAAAGCGGCAAAACCTCGACAATGATGCCCTTGGCCAAAAAGGGCGTATGCGTTTTTTCCTGAATATATTCAGGAAAAAACGCATACGCCCTTTTTGGCCAACCAAGCAACCTGGAAAGGCAAATCAGCGCTACAAAGAAGTCTCGCTTCCCATCGGTCAAAAGGGCCATGCTGAATAAAGTGTCAAAACCAGAAATGCAGGACAGGCCATGGAGAAATGGGAGCCTTGCTACGCTGATGGGCGGGCTGTAAATTGCCAACAGCCACTCTGGAGAAGTGTACGGTGTGTCCTGAAACATCTAAAAAACTCAGCTTAGAGAGCATAGGGCACTTCCACTCATGGGCGTATAAATTGGGAAAACTAAAAATCAGCAAGACACAGGCACCCCAAAGTTTAGGGCTGCTCTGTTGACAAGAACCTCCACTTCGTTACACCTTAAACATCCCAGGAAAGAGAAGAATGGATAAAGAAGTTGTGGTCCTTATGTACAATGGAATATCACTCAGCCATGAAATCAACGTCATAAGGCTAGGAGCAGCATGATGAGTGGATTTAGGTACGACGATTCTAAGTGAAATAAGTCACACAGAAAAAGACACTTATCATAAGATATCACTTACAGAGGGAATGTAAAAACCGCTACCCTTGAACTGAATTACAAAACAGAACAGAGTCGCACGTTTAGAAAACACACTATGGCTGCTTAACGGGAAAGGTGAGGTGGGGTGATGCATAAAACAAGGGTTTCAAATTAGCTCAGATACCGTTCCATAAACCCAATATGTAATAGACCAGACCTACTCCTTGCTCAGTGAACTGGACTCAACGCCCCCTATTCACCGCCCAAGAATATATTTGACTAGTAAGAATCTTAAAACCTATGTATTGATATCTCTCTGTAAGTGAGTCAAGTGGGTGTAAAGCGGCATAAACACAGCAGTGCAAAGCAGCTAAACCCTATTATAAAAATCAATTACTTTTAAAAACCCGTGAAACAAAGACAGTGAAAGAGAGAGAAATTCTTACAAAATTCGTTCAGGGGCTGCGATGCCACCTGGATTGACCATATCTAGACCCACAGCTGATTGAGACATAAGGGAGGACACTCTTGGGGCTGAGAGGTTTGGTGAGGTTGGGTGAGCTAACGCAGACCCTGTAAAGTAATACGGCGTGGTACCCATCCCATGGGTCCCAAATCTCCAGGTTCAAGGGCATCGTCCTACGTCGAAAACATGCACGAGAAACCCAGAAGATGGTACACCGTGTGACCGGGAAAGGTTTCTAAAACGCACCTCATTTCTCATCTCCTTGTGCTCCGGTTCGCCATTCCAGCCGCTTTACTAGCAATCTCCCTCCTTGGAGAATCAGCACCTTTAACCTCCTGTTCCGAACACGTTGCAATTTGTCCTGAGGATGAACGGGAAGAGGGGGAACCAATGAGAGACTAGCTCTAGGTGTTGGGACAGGCAGAGGTCACTCTATTTTCCCATCAGGAAGCAGAATTAACCACAGGCTCAGCCTGCCGCCCGGAGCCAGAATAGGGCCTGAAGCAATCCTGCGCTTTTGCGGCCAGCTCCCAAGAAAGCGAGTTGAAAAATGGAGCTCAGGGGCACTGCAATTCACAAACCTGCAGAGTTAGAAATGATAACTCTCGTCCACAAATATATGGAGGGAAGGCAACGAAGAGGATTTGAAAGCAAGGCAGAATTGCAGGAAACCGATTTCAGGAGGTAGATTCGAATCGCCTTTAAAGCACAGGAAAAGCGGCAAAACCTCGACAATGATGCCCTTGGCCAAAAAGGGCGTATGCGTTTTTTCCTGAATATATTCAGGAAAAAACGCATACGCCCTTTTTGGCCAACCAAGCAACCTGGAAAGGCAAATCAGCGCTACAAAGAAGTCTCGCTTCCCATCGGTCAAAAGGGCCATGCTGAATAAAGTGTCAAAACCAGAAATGCAGGACAGGCCATGGAGAAATGGGAGCCTTGCTACGCTGATGGGCGGGCTGTAAATTGCCAACAGCCACTCTGGAGAAGTGTACGGTGTGTCCTGAAACATCTAAAAAACTCAGCTTAGAGAGCATAGGGCACTTCCACTCATGGGCGTATAAATTGGGAAAACTAAAAATCAGCAAGACACAGGCACCCCAAAGTTTAGGGCTGCTCTGTTGACAAGAACCTCCACTTCGTTACACCTTAAACATCCCAGGAAAGAGAAGAATGGATAAAGAAGTTGTGGTCCTTATGTACAATGGAATATCACTCAGCCATGAAATCAACGTCATAAGGCTAGGAGCAGCATGATGAGTGGATTTAGGTACGACGATTCTAAGTGAAATAAGTCACACAGAAAAAGACACTTATCATAAGATATCACTTACAGAGAGAATGTAAAAACCGCTACCTTTGAACTGAATTACAAAACAGAACAGAGTCGCACGTTTAGAAAACACACTATGGCTGCTTAACGGGAAAGGTGAGGTGGGGTGATGCATAAAACAAGGGTTTCAAATTAGCTCAGATACCGTTCCATAAACCCAATATGTAATAGACAAGACCTACTCCTTGCTCAGTGAACTGGACTCAACGCCCCCTATTCACCGCCCAAGAATATATCTGACTAGTAAGAATCTTAAAACCTATGTATTGATATCTCTCTGTAAGTGAGTCAAGTGGGTGTAAAGCGGCATAAACACAGCAGTGCAAAGCAGCTAAACCCTATTATAAAAATCAATTACTTTTAAAAACCCGTGAAACAAAGACAGTGAAAGAGAGAGAAATTCTTACAAAATTCGTTCAGGGGCTGCGATGCCACCTGGATTGACCATATCTAGACCCACAGCTGATTGAGACATAAGGGAGGACACTCTTGGGGCTGAGAGGTTTGGTGAGGTTGGGTGAGCTAACGCAGACCCTGTAAAGTAATACGGCGTGGTACCCATCCCATGGGTCCCAAATCTCCAGGTTCAAGGGCATCGTCCTACGTCGAAAACATGCACGAGAAACCCAGAAGATGGTACACCGTGTGACCGGGAAAGGTTTCTAAAACGCACCTCATTTCTCATCTCCTTGTGCTCCGGTTCGCCATTCCAGCCGCTTTACTAGCAATCTCCCTCCTTGGAGAATCAGCACCTTTAACCTCCTGTTCCGAACACGTTGCAATTTGTCCTGAGGATGAACGGGAAGAGGGGGAACCAATGAGAGACTAGCTCTAGGTGTTGGGACAGGCAGAGGTCACTCTATTTTCCCATCAGGAAGCAGAATTAACCACAGGCTCAGCCTGCCGCCCGGAGCCAGAATAGGGCCTGAAGCAATCCTGCGCTTTTGCGGCCAGCTCCCAAGAAAGCGAGTTGAAAAATGGAGCTCAGGGGCACTGCAATTCACAAACCTGCAGAGTTAGAAATGATAACTCTCGTCCACAAATATATGGAGGGAAGGCAACGAAGAGGATTTGAAAGCAAGGCAGAATTGCAGGAAACCGATTTCAGGAGGTAGATTCGAATCGCCTTTAAAGCACAGGAAAAGCGGCAAAACCTCGACAATGATGCCCTTGGCCAAAAAGGGCGTATGCGTTTTTTCCTGAATATATTCAGGAAAAAACGCATACGCCCTTTTTGGCCAACCAAGCAACCTGGAAAGGCAAATCAGCGCTACAAAGAAGTCTCGCTTCCCATCGGTCAAAAGGGCCATGCTGAATAAAGTGTCAAAACCAGAAATGCAGGACAGGCCATGGAGAAATGGGAGCCTTGCTACACTGATGGGCGGGCTGTAAATTGCCAACAGCCACTCTGGAGAAGTGTACGGTGTGTCCTGAAACATCTAAAAAACTCAGCTTAGAGAGCATAGGGCACTTCCACTCATGGGCGTATAAATTGGGAAAACTAAAAATCAGCAAGACACAGGCACCCCAAAGTTTAGGGCTGCTCTGTTGACAAGAACCTCCACTTCGTTACACCTTAAACATCCCAGGAAAGAGAAGAATGGATAAAGAAGTTGTGGTCCTTATGTACAATGGAATATCACTCAGCCATGAAATCAACGTCATAAGGCTAGGAGCAGCATGATGAGTGGATTTAGGTACGACGATTCTAAGTGAAATAAGTCACACAGAAAAAGACACTTATCATAAGATATCACTTACAGAGAGAATGTAAAAACCGCTACCTTTGAACTGAATTACAAAACAGAACAGAGTCGCACGTTTAGAAAACACACTATGGCTGTTTAACGGGAAAGGTGAGGTGGGGTGATGCATAAAACAAGGGTTTCAAATTAGCTCAGATACCGTTCCATAAACCCAATATGTAATAGACAAGACCTACTCCTTGCTCAGTGAACTGGACTCAACGCCCCCTATTCACCGCCCAAGAATATATCTGACTAGTAAGAATCTTAAAACCTATGTATTGATATCTCTCTGTAAGTGAGTCAAGTGGGTGTAAAGCGGCATAAACACAGCAGTGCAAAGCAGCTAAACCCTATTATAAAAATCAATTACTTTTAAAAACCCGTGAAACAAAGACAGTGAAAGAGAGAGAAATTCTTACAAAATTCGTTCAGGGGCTGCGATGCCACCTGGATTGACCATATCTAGACCCACAGCTGATTGAGACATAAGGGAGGACACTCTTGGGGCTGAGAGGTTTGGTGAGGTTGGGTGAGCTAACGCAGACCCTGTAAAGTAATACGGCGTGGTACCCATCCCATGGGTCCCAAATCTCCAGGTTCAAGGGCATCGTCCTACGTCGAAAACATGCACGAGAAACCCAGAAGATGGTACACCGTGTGACCGGGAAAGGTTTCTAAAACGCACCTCATTTCTCATCTCCTTGTGCTCCGGTTCGCCATTCCAGCCGCTTTACTAGCAATCTCCCTCCTTGGAGAATCAGCACCTTTAACCTCCTGTTCCGAACACGTTGCAATTTGTCCTGAGGATGAACGGGAAGAGGGGGAACCAATGAGAGACTAGCTCTAGGTGTTGGGACAGGCAGAGGTCACTCTATTTTCCCATCAGGAAGCAGAATTAACCACAGGCTCAGCCTGCCGCCCGGAGCCAGAATAGGGCCTGAAGCAATCCTGCGCTTTTGCGGCCAGCTCCCAAGAAAGCGAGTTGAAAAATGGAGCTCAGGGGCACTGCAATTCACAAACCTGCAGAGTTAGAAATGATAACTCTCGTCCACAAATATATGGAGGGAAGGCAACGAAGAGGATTTGAAAGCAAGGCAGAATTGCAGGAAACCGATTTCAGGAGGTAGATTCGAATCGCCTTTAAAGCACAGGAAAAGCGGCAAAACCTCGACAATGATGCCCTTGGCCAAAAAGGGCGTATGCGTTTTTTCCTGAATATATTCAGGAAAAAACGCATACGCCCTTTTTGGCCAACCAAGCAACCTGGAAAGGCAAATCAGCGCTACAAAGAAGTCTCGCTTCCCATCGGTCAAAAGGGCCATGCTGAATAAAGTGTCAAAACCAGAAATGCAGGACAGGCCATGGAGAAATGGGAGCCTTGCTACGCTGATGGGCGGGCTGTAAATTGCCAACAGCCACTCTGGAGAAGTGTACGGTGTGTCCTGAAACATCTAAAAAACTCAGCTTAGAGAGCATAGGGCACTTCCACTCATGGGCGTATAAATTGGGAAAACTAAAAATCAGCAAGACACAGGCACCCCAAAGTTTAGGGCTGCTCTGTTGACAAGAACCTCCACTTCGTTACACCTTAAACATCCCAGGAAAGAGAAGAATGGATAAAGAAGTTGTGGTCCTTATGTACAATGGAATATCACTCAGCCATGAAATCAACGTCATAAGGCTAGGAGCAGCATGATGAGTGGATTTAGGTACGACGATTCTAAGTGAAATAAGTCACACAGAAAAAGACACTTATCATAAGATATCACTTACAGAGGGAATGTAAAAACCGCTACCCTTGAACTGAATTACAAAACAGAACAGAGTCGCACGTTTAGAAAACACACTATGGCTGCTTAACGGGAAAGGTGAGGTGGGGTGATGCATAAAACAAGGGTTTCAAATTAGCTCAGATACCGTTCCATAAACCCAATATGTAATAGACCAGACCTACTCCTTGCTCAGTGAACTGGACTCAACGCCCCCTATTCACCGCCCAAGAATATATCTGACTAGTAAGAATCTTAAAACCTATGTATTGATATCTCTCTGTAAGTGAGTCAAGTGGGTGTAAAGCGGCATAAACACAGCAGTGCAAAGCAGCTAAACCCTATTATAAATATCAATTACTTTTAAAAACCCGTGAAACAAAGACAGTGAAAGAGAGAGAAATTCTTACAAAATTCGTTCAGGGGCTGCGATGCCACCTGGATTGACCATATCTAGACCCACAGCTGATTGAGACATAAGGGAGGACACTCTTGGGGCTGAGAGATTTGGTGAGGTTGGGTGAGCTAATGCAGACCCTGTAAAGTAATACGGCGTGGTACCCATCCCATGGGTCCCAAATCTCCAGGTTCAAGGGCATCGTCCTACGTCGAAAACATGCACGAGAAACCCAGAAGATGGTACACCGTGTGACCGGGAAAGGTTTCTAAAACGCACCTCATTTCTCATCTCCTTGTGCTCCGGTTCGACATTCCAGCCGCTTTACTAGCAATCTCCCTCCTTGGAGAATCAGCACCTTTAACCTCCTGTTCCGAACACGTTGCAATTTGTCCTGAGGATGAACGGGAAGAGGGGGAACCAATGAGAGACTAGCTCTAGGTGTTGGGACAGGCACAGGTCACTCTATTTTCCCATCAGGAAGCAGAATTAACCACAGGCTCAGCCTGCCGCCCGGAGCCAGAATAGGGCCTGAAGCAATCCTGCGCTTTTGCGGCCAGCTCCCAAGAAAGCGAGTTGAAAAATGGAGCGCAGGGGCACTGCAATTCACAAACCTGCAGAGTTAGAAATGATAACTCTCGTCCACAAATATATGGAGGGAAGGCAACGAAGAGGATTTGAAAGCAAGGCAGAATTGCAGGAAACAGATTTCAGGAGGTAGATTCGAATCGCCTTTAAAGCACAGGAAAAGCATCAAAACCTCGACAATGAAGCCCTTGGCCAAAAAGGGCGTATGCGTTTTTTCCTGAATATATTCAGGAAAAAACGCATACGCCCTTTTTGGCCAACCAAGCAACCTGGAAAGGCAAATCAGCGCTACAAAGAAGTCTCGCTTCCCATCGGTCAAAAGGGCCATGCTGAATAAAGTGTCAAAACCAGAAATGCAGGACAGGCCATGGAGAAATGGGAGCCTTGCTACGCTGATGGGCGGGCTGTAAATTGCCAACAGCCACTCTGGAGAAGTGTACGGTGTGTCCTGAAACATCTAAAAAACTCAGCTTAGAGAGCATAGGGCACTTCCACTCATGGGCGTATAAATTGGGAAAACTAAAAATCAGCAAGACACAGGCACCCCAAAGTTTAGGGCTGCTCTGTTGACAAGAACCTCCACTTCGTTACACCTGAAACATCCCAGGAAAGAGAAGAATGGATAAAGAAGTTGTGGTCCTTATGTACAATGGAATATCACTCAGCCATGAAATCAACGTCATAAGGCTAGGAGCAGCATGATGAGTGGATTTAGGTACGACGATTCTAAGTGAAATAAGTCACACAGAAAAAGACACTTATCATAAGATATCACTTACAGAGAGAATGTAAAAACCGCTACCTTTGAACTGAATTACAAAACAGAACAGAGTCGCACGTTTAGAAAACACACTATGGCTGCTTAACGGGAAAGGTGAGGTGGGGTGATGCATAAAACAAGGGTTTCAAATTAGCTCAGATACCGTTCCATAAACCCAATATGTAATAGACCAGACCTACTCCTTGCTCAGTGAACTGGACTCAATGCCCCCTATTCACCGCCCAAGAATATATCTGACTAGTAAGAATCTTAAAAACTATGTATTGATATCTCTCTGTAAGTGAGTCAAGTGGGTGTAAAGCGGCATAAACACAGCAGTGCAAAGCAGCTAAACCCTATTATAAAAATCAATTACTTTTAAAAACCCGTGAAACAAAGACAGTGAAAGAGAGAGAAATTCTTACAAAATTCGTTCAGGGGCTGCGATGCCACCTGGATTGACCATATCTAGACCCACAGCTGATTGAGACATAAGGGAGGACACTCTTGGGGCTGAGAGGTTTGGTGAGGTTGGGTGAGCTAACGCAGACCCTTTAAAGTAATACGGCGTGGTACCCATCCCATGGGTCCCAAATCTCCAGGTTCCAGGGCATCTTCCTACGTCGAAAACATGCACGAGCAACCCAGAAGATGGTACACCGTGTGACCGGGAAAGGTTTCTAAAACGCACCTCATTTCTCATCTCCTTGTGCTCCGGTTCGCCATTCCAGCCGCTTTACTAGCAATCTCCCTCCTTGGAGAATCAGCACCTTTAACCTCCTGTTCCGTACACGTTGCAATTTGTCCTGAGGATGAACGGGAAGAGGGGGAACCAATGAGAGACTAGCTCTAGGTGTTGGGACAGGCACAGGTCACTCTATTTTCCCATCAGGAAGAAGAATTAACCACAGGCTCAGCCTGCCGCCCGGAGCCAGAATAGGGCCTGAAGCAATCCTGCGCTTTTGCGGCCAGCTCCCAAGAAAGCGAGTTGAAAAATGGAGCTCAGGGGCACTGCAATTCACAAACCTGCAGAGTTAGAAATGATAACTCTCGTCCACAAATATATGGAGGGAAGGCTACGAAGAGGATTTGAAAGCAAGGCAGAATTGCAGGAAACCGATTTCAGGAGGTAGATTCGAATCGCCTTTAAAGCACAGGAAAAGCGGCAAAACCTCGACAATGATGCCCTTGGCCAAAAAGGGCGTATGCGTTTTTTCCTGAATATATTCAGGAAAAAACGCATACGCCCTTTTTGGCCAACCAAGCAACCTGGAAAGGCAAATCAGCGCTACAAAGAAGTCTCGCTTCCCATCGGTCAAAAGGGCCATGCTGAATAAAGTGTCAAAACCAGAAATGCAGGACAGGCCATGGAGAAATGGGAGCCTTGCTACGCTGATGGGCGGGCTGTAAATTGCCAACAGCCACTCTGGAGAAGTGTACGGTGTGTCCTGAAACATCTAAAAAACTCAGCTTAGAGAGCATAGGGCACTTCCACTCATGGGCGTATAAATTGGGAAAACTAAAAATCAGCAAGACACAGGCACCCCAAAGTTTAGGGCTGCTCTGTTGACAAGAACCTCCACTTCGTTACACCTTAAACATCCCAGGAAAGAGAAGAATGGATAAAGAAGTTGTGGTCCTTATGTACAATGGAATATCACTCAGCCATGAAATCAACGTCATAAGGCTAGGAGCAGCATGATGAGTGGATTTAGGTACGACGATTCTAAGTGAAATAAGTCACACAGAAAAAGACACTTATCATAAGATATCACTTACAGAGAGAATGTAAAAACCGCTACCCTTGAACTGAATTACAAAACAGAACAGAGTCGCACGTTTAGAAAACACACTATGGCTGCTTAACGGGAAAGGTGAGGTGGGGTGATGCATAAAACAAGGGTTTCAAATTAGCTCAGATACCGTTCCATAAACCCAATATGTAATAGACAAGACCTACTCCTTGCTCAGTGAACTGGACTCAACAACCCCTATTCACCGCCCAGGAATATATCTGACTAGTAAGAATCTTAAAACCTATGTATTGATATCTCTCTGTAAGTGAGTCAAGTGGGTGTAAAGCGGCATAAACACAGCAGTGCAAAGCAGCTAAACCCTATTATAAAAATCAATTACTTTTAAAAACCCGTGAAACAAAGACAGTGAAAGAGAGAGAAATTCTTACAAAATTCGTTCAGGGGCTGCGATGCCACCTGGATTGACCATATCTAGACCCACAGCTGATTGAGACATAAGGGTGGACACTCTTGGCGCTGAGAGGTGTGGTGAGGTTGGGTGAGCTAACGCAGACCCTTTAAAGTAATACGGCGTGGTACCCATCCCATGGGTCCCAAATCTCCAGGTTCAAGGGCATCTTCCTACGTCGAAAACATGCACGAGAAACCCAGAAGATGGTACACCGTGTGACCGGGAAAGGTTTCTAAAACGCACCTCATTTCTCATCTCCTTGTGCTCCGGTTCGCCATTCCAGCCGCTTTACTAGCAATCTCCCTCCTTGGAGAATCAGCACCTTTAACCTCCTGTTCCGTACACGTTGCAATTTGTCCTGAGGATGAACGGGAAGAGGGGGAACCAATGAGAGACTAGCTCTAGGTGTTGGGACAGGCAGAGGTCACTCTATTTTCCCATCAGGAAGCAGAATTAACCACAGGCTCAGCCTGCCGCCCGGAGCCAGAATAGGGCCTGAAGCAATCCTGCGCTTTTGCGGCCAGCTCCCAAGAAAGCGAGTTGAAAAATGGAGCTCAGGGGCACTGCAATTTACAAACCTGCAGAGTTAGAAATGATAACTCTCGTCCACAAATATATGGAGGGAAGGCTACGAAGAGGATTTGAAAGCAAGGCAGAATTGCAGGAAACCGATTTCAGGAGGTAGATTCGAATCGCCTTTAAAGCACAGGAAAAGCGGCAAAACCTCGACAATGATGCCCTTGGCCAAAAAGGGCGTATGCGTTTTTTCCTGAATATATTCAGGAAAAAACGCATACGCCCTTTTTGGCCAACCAAGCAACCTGGAAAGGCAAATCAGCGCTACAAAGAAGTCTCGCTTCCCATCGGTCAAAAGGGCCATGCTGAATAAAGTGTCAAAACCAGAAATGCAGGACAGGCCATGGAGAAATGGGAGCCTTGCTACGCTGATGGGCGGGCTGTAAATTGCCAACAGCCACTCTGGAGAAGTGTACGGTGTGTCCTGAAACATCTAAAAAACTCAGCTTAGAGAGCATAGGGCACTTCCACTCATGGGCGTATAAATTGGGAAAACTAAAAATCAGCAAGACACAGGCACCCCAAAGTTTAGGGCTGCTCTGTTGACAAGAACCTCCACTTCGTTACACCTTAAACATCCCAGGAAAGAGAAGAATGGATAAAGAAGTTGTGGTCCTTATGTACAATGGAATATCACTCAGCCATGAAATCAACGTCATAAGGCTAGGAGCAGCATGATGAGTGGATTTAGGTACGACGATTCTAAGTGAAATAAGTCACACAGAAAAAGACACTTATCATAAGATATCACTTACAGAGGGAATGTAAAAACCGCTACCCTTGAACTGAATTACAAAACAGAACAGAGTCGCACGTTTAGAAAACACACTATGGCTGCTTAACGGGAAAGGTGAGGTGGGGTGATGCATAAAACAAGGGTTTCAAATTAGCTCAGATACCGTTCCATAAACCCAATATGTAATAGACAAGACCTACTCCTTGCTCAGTGAACTGGACTCAACAACCCCTATTCACCGCCCAAGAATATATCTGACTAGTAAGAATCTTAAAACCTATGTATTGATATCTCTCTGTAAGTGAGTCAAGTGGGTGTAAAGCGGCATAAACACAGCAGTGCAAAGCAGCTAAACCCTATTATAAAAATCAATTACTTTTAAAAACCCGTGAAACAAAGACAGTGAAAGAGAGAGAAATTCTTACAAAATTCGTTCAGGGGCTGCGATGCCACCTGGATTGACCATATCTAGACCCACAGCTGATTGAGACATAAGGGTGGACACTCTTGGGGCTGAGAGGTGTGGTGAGGTTGGGTGAGCTAACGCAGACCCTTTAAAGTAATACGGCGTGGTACCCATCCCATGGGTCCCAAATCTCCAGGTTCCAGGGCATCTTCCTACGTCGAAAACATGCACGAGCAACCCAGAAGATGGTACACCGTGTGACCGGGAAAGGTTTCTAAAACGCACCTCATTTCTCATCTCCTTGTGCTCCGGTTCGCCATTCCAGCCGCTTTACTAGCAATCTCCCTCCTTGGAGAATCAGCACCTTTAACCTCCTGTTCCGAACACGTTGCAATTTGTCCTGAGGATGAACGGGAAGAGGGGGAACCAATGAGAGACTAGCTCTAGGTGTTGGGACAGGCACAGGTCACTCTATTTTCCCATCAGGAAGCAGAATTAACCACAGGCTCAGCCTGCCGCCCGGAGCCAGAATAGGGCCTGAAGCAATCCTGCGCTTTTGCGGCCAGCTCCCAAGAAAGCGAGTTGAAAAATGGAGCTCAGGGGCACTGCAATTCACAAACCTGCAGAGTTAGAAATGATAACTCTCGTCCACAAATATATGGAGGGAAGGCAACGAAGAGGATTTGAAAGCAAGGCAGAATTGCAGGAAACCGATTTCAGGAGGTAGATTCGAATCGCCTTTAAAGCACAGGAAAAGCGGCAAAACCTCGACAATGATGCCCTTGGCCAAAAAGGGCGTATGCGTTTTTTCCTGAATATATTCAGGAAAAAACGCATACGCCCTTTTTGGCCAACCAAGCAACCTGGAAAGGCAAATCAGCGCTACAAAGAAGTCTCGCTTCCCATCGGTCAAAAGGGCCATGCTGAATAAAGTGTCAAAACCAGAAATGCAGGACAGGCCATGGAGAAATGGGAGCCTTGCTACGCTGATGGGCGGGCTGTAAATTGCCAACAGCCACTCTGGAGAAGTGTACGGTGTGTCCTGAAACATCTAAAAAACTCAGCTTAGAGAGCATAGGGCACTTCCACTCATGGGCGTATAAATTGGGAAAACTAAAAATCAGCAAGACACAGGCACCCCAAAGTTTAGGGCTGCTCTGTTGACAAGAACCTCCACTTCGTTACACCTTAAACATCCCAGGAAAGAGAAGAATGGATAAAGAAGTTGTGGTCCTTATGTACAATGGAATATCACTCAGCCATGAAATCAACGTCATAAGGCTAGGAGCAGCATGATGAGTGGATTTAGGTACGACGATTCTAAGTGAAATAAGTCACACAGAAAAAGACACTTATCATAAGATATCACTTACAGAGGGAATGTAAAAACCGCTACCCTTGAACTGAATTACAAAACAGAACAGAGTCGCACGTTTAGAAAACACACTATGGCTGCTTAACGGGAAAGGTGAGGTGGGGTGATGCATAAAACAAGGGTTTCAAATTAGCTCAGATACCGTTCCATAAACCCAATATGTAATAGACCAGACCTACTCCTTGCTCAGTGAACTGGACTCAACGCCCCCTATTCACCGCCCAAGAATATATCTGACTAGTAAGAATCTTAAAAACTATGTATTGATATCTCTCTGTAAGTGAGTCAAGTGGGTGTAAAGCGGCATAAACACAGCAGTGCAAAGCAGCTAAACCCTATTATAAAAATCAATTACTTTTAAAAACCCGTGAAACAAAGACAGTGAAAGAGAGAGAAATTCTTACAAAATTCGTTCAGGGGCTGCGATGCCACCTGGATTGACCATATCTAGACCCACAGCTGATTGAGACATAAGGGAGGACACTCTTGGGGCTGAGAGGTTTGGTGAGGTTGGGTGAGCTAACGCAGACCCTGTAAAGTAATACGGCGTGGTACCCATCCCATGGGTCCCAAATCTCCAGGTTCAAGGGCATCGTCCTACGTCGAAAACATGCACGAGCAACCCAGAAGATGGTACACCGTGTGACCGGGAAAGGTTTCTAAAACGCACCTCATTTCTCATCTCCTTGTGCTCCGGTTCGCCATTCCAGCCGCTTTACTAGCAATCTCCCTCCTTGGAGAATCAGCACCTTTAACCTCCTGTTCCGTACACGTTGCAATTTGTCCTGAGGATGAACGGGAAGAGGGGGAACCAATGAGAGACTAGCTCTAGGTGTTGGGACAGGCACAGGTCACTCTATTTTCCCATCAGGAAGAAGAATTAACCACAGGCTCAGCCTGCCGCCCGGAGCCAGAATAGGGCCTGAAGCAATCCTGCGCTTTTGCGGCCAGCTCCCAAGAAAGCGAGTTGAAAAATGGAGCTCAGGGGCACTGCAATTCACAAACCTGCAGAGTTAGAAATGATAACTCTCGTCCACAAATATATGGAGGGAAGGCTACGAAGAGGATTTGAAAGCAAGGCAGAATTGCAGGAAACCGATTTCAGGAGGTAGATTCGAATCGCCTTTAAAGCACAGGAAAAGCGGCAAAACCTCGACAATGATGCCCTTGGCCAAAAAGGGCGTATGCGTTTTTTCCTGAATATATTCAGGAAAAAACGCATACGCCCTTTTTGGCCAACCAAGCAACCTGGAAAGGCAAATCAGCGCTACAAAGAAGTCTCGCTTCCCATCGGTCAAAAGGGCCATGCTGAATAAAGTGTCAAAACCAGAAATGCAGGACAGGCCATGGAGAAATGGGAGCCTTGCTACGCTGATGGGCGGGCTGTAAATTGCCAACAGCCACTCTGGAGAAGTGTACGGTGTGTCCTGAAACATCTAAAAAACTCAGCTTAGAGAGCATAGGGCACTTCCACTCATGGGCGTATAAATTGGGAAAACTAAAAATCAGCAAGACACAGGCACCCCAAAGTTTAGGGCTGCTCTGTTGACAAGAACCTCCACTTCGTTACACCTTAAACATCCCAGGAAAGAGAAGAATGGATAAAGAAGTTGTGGTCCTTATGTACAATGGAATATCACTCAGCCATGAAATCAACGTCATAAGGCTAGGAGCAGCATGATGAGTGGATTTAGGTACGACGATTCTAAGTGAAATAAGTCACACAGAAAAAGACACTTATCATAAGATATCACTTACAGAGAGAATGTAAAAACCGCTACCCTTGAACTGAATTACAAAACAGAACAGAGTCGCACGTTTAGAAAACACACTATGGCTGCTTAACGGGAAAGGTGAGGTGGGGTGATGCATAAAACAAGGGTTTCAAATTAGCTCAGATACCGTTCCATAAACCCAATATGTAATAGACAAGACCTACTCCTTGCTCAGTGAACTGGACTCAACAACCCCTATTCACCGCCCAGGAATATATCTGACTAGTAAGAATCTTAAAACCTATGTATTGATATCTCTCTGTAAGTGAGTCAAGTGGGTGTAAAGCGGCATAAACACAGCAGTGCAAAGCAGCTAAACCCTATTATAAAAATCAATTACTTTTAAAAACCCGTGAAACAAAGACAGTGAAAGAGAGAGAAATTCTTACAAAATTCGTTCAGGGGCTGCGATGCCACCTGGATTGACCATATCTAGACCCACAGCTGATTGAGACATAAGGGTGGACACTCTTGGCGCTGAGAGGTGTGGTGAGGTTGGGTGAGCTAACGCAGACCCTTTAAAGTAATACGGCGTGGTACCCATCCCATGGGTCCCAAATCTCCAGGTTCAAGGGCATCTTCCTACGTCGAAAACATGCACGAGAAACCCAGAAGATGGTACACCGTGTGACCGGGAAAGGTTTCTAAAACGCACCTCATTTCTCATCTCCTTGTGCTCCGGTTCGCCATTCCAGCCGCTTTACTAGCAATCTCCCTCCTTGGAGAATCAGCACCTTTAACCTCCTGTTCCGAACACGTTGCAATTTGTCCTGAGGATGAACGGGAAGAGGGGGAACCAATGAGAGACTAGCTCTAGGTGTTGGGACAGGCACAGGTCACTCTATTTTCCCATCAGGAAGCAGAATTAACCACAGGCTCAGCCTGCCGCCCGGAGCCAGAATAGGGCCTGAAGCAATCCTGCGCTTTTGCGGCCAGCTCCCAAGAAAGCGAGTTGAAAAATGGAGCTCAGGGGCACTGCAATTCACAAACCTGCAGAGTTAGAAATGATAACTCTCGTCCACAAATATATGGAGGGAAGGCAACGAAGAGGATTTGAAAGCAAGGCAGAATTGCAGGAAACCGATTTCAGGAGGTAGATTCGAATCGCCTTTAAAGCACAGGAAAAGCGGCAAAACCTCGACAATGATGCCCTTGGCCAAAAAGGGCGTATGCGTTTTTTCCTGAATATATTCAGGAAAAAACGCATACGCCCTTTTTGGCCAACCAAGCAACCTGGAAAGGCAAATCAGCGCTACAAAGAAGTCTCGCTTCCCATCGGTCAAAAGGGCCATGCTGAATAAAGTGTCAAAACCAGAAATGCAGGACAGGCCATGGAGAAATGGGAGCCTTGCTACGCTGATGGGCGGGCTGTAAATTGCCAACAGCCACTCTGGAGAAGTGTACGGTGTGTCCTGAAACATCTAAAAAACTCAGCTTAGAGAGCATAGGGCACTTCCACTCATGGGCGTATAAATTGGGAAAACTAAAAATCAGCAAGACACAGGCACCCCAAAGTTTAGGGCTGCTCTGTTGACAAGAACCTCCACTTCGTTACACCTTAAACATCCCAGGAAAGAGAAGAATGGATAAAGAAGTTGTGGTCCTTATGTACAATGGAATATCACTCAGCCATGAAATCAACGTCATAAGGCTAGGAGCAGCATGATGAGTGGATTTAGGTACGACGATTCTAAGTGAAATAAGTCACACAGAAAAAGACACTTATCATAAGATATCACTTACAGAGGGAATGTAAAAACCGCTACCCTTGAACTGAATTACAAAACAGAACAGAGTCGCACGTTTAGAAAACACACTATGGCTGCTTAACGGGAAAGGTGAGGTGGGGTGATGCATAAAACAAGGGTTTCAAATTAGCTCAGATACCGTTCCATAAACCCAATATGTAATAGACCAGACCTACTCCTTGCTCAGTGAACTGGACTCAACGCCCCCTATTCACCGCCCAAGAATATATCTGACTAGTAAGAATCTTAAAACCTATGTATTGATATCTCTCTGTAAGTGAGTCAAGTGGGTGTAAAGCGGCATAAACACAGCAGTGCAAAGCAGCTAAACCCTATTATAAATATCAATTACTTTTAAAAACCCGTGAAACAAAGACAGTGAAAGAGAGAGAAATTCTTACAAAATTCGTTCAGGGGCTGCGATGCCACCTGGATTGACCATATCTAGACCCACAGCTGATTGAGACATAAGGGAGGACACTCTTGGGGCTGAGAGATTTGGTGAGGTTGGGTGAGCTAATGCAGACCCTGTAAAGTAATACGGCGTGGTACCCATCCCATGGGTCCCAAATCTCCAGGTTCAAGGGCATCGTCCTACGTCGAAAACATGCACGAGAAACCCAGAAGATGGTACACCGTGTGACCGGGAAAGGTTTCTAAAACGCACCTCATTTCTCATCTCCTTGTGCTCCGGTTCGACATTCCAGCCGCTTTACTAGCAATCTCCCTCCTTGGAGAATCAGCACCTTTAACCTCCTGTTCCGAACACGTTGCAATTTGTCCTGAGGATGAACGGGAAGAGGGGGAACCAATGAGAGACTAGCTCTAGGTGTTGGGACAGGCACAGGTCACTCTATTTTCCCATCAGGAAGCAGAATTAACCACAGGCTCAGCCTGCCGCCCGGAGCCAGAATAGGGCCTGAAGCAATCCTGCGCTTTTGCGGCCAGCTCCCAAGAAAGCGAGTTGAAAAATGGAGCGCAGGGGCACTGCAATTCACAAACCTGCAGAGTTAGAAATGATAACTCTCGTCCACAAATATATGGAGGGAAGGCAACGAAGAGGATTTGAAAGCAAGGCAGAATTGCAGGAAACAGATTTCAGGAGGTAGATTCGAATCGCCTTTAAAGCACAGGAAAAGCATCAAAACCTCGACAATGAAGCCCTTGGCCAAAAAGGGCGTATGCGTTTTTTCCTGAATATATTCAGGAAAAAACGCATACGCCCTTTTTGGCCAACCAAGCAACCTGGAAAGGCAAATCAGCGCTACAAAGAAGTCTCGCTTCCCATCGGTCAAAAGGGCCATGCTGAATAAAGTGTCAAAACCAGAAATGCAGGACAGGCCATGGAGAAATGGGAGCCTTGCTACGCTGATGGGCGGGCTGTAAATTGCCAACAGCCACTCTGGAGAAGTGTACGGTGTGTCCTGAAACATCTAAAAAACTCAGCTTAGAGAGCATAGGGCACTTCCACTCATGGGCGTATAAATTGGGAAAACTAAAAATCAGCAAGACACAGGCACCCCAAAGTTTAGGGCTGCTCTGTTGACAAGAACCTCCACTTCGTTACACCTGAAACATCCCAGGAAAGAGAAGAATGGATAAAGAAGTTGTGGTCCTTATGTACAATGGAATATCACTCAGCCATGAAATCAACGTCATAAGGCTAGGAGCAGCATGATGAGTGGATTTAGGTACGACGATTCTAAGTGAAATAAGTCACACAGAAAAAGACACTTATCATAAGATATCACTTACAGAGAGAATGTAAAAACCGCTACCTTTGAACTGAATTACAAAACAGAACAGAGTCGCACGTTTAGAAAACACACTATGGCTGCTTAACGGGAAAGGTGAGGTGGGGTGATGCATAAAACAAGGGTTTCAAATTAGCTCAGATACCGTTCCATAAACCCAATATGTAATAGACCAGACCTACTCCTTGCTCAGTGAACTGGACTCAATGCCCCCTATTCACCGCCCAAGAATATATCTGACTAGTAAGAATCTTAAAACCTATGTATTGATATCTCTCTGTAAGTGAGTCAAGTGGGTGTAAAGCGGCATAAACACAGCAGTGCAAAGCAGCTAAACCCTATTATAAAAATCAATTACTTTTAAAAACCCGTGAAACAAAGACAGTGAAAGAGAGAGAAATTCTTACAAAATTCGTTCAGGGGCTGCGATGCCACCTGGATTGACCATATCTAGACCCACAGCTGATTGAGACATAAGGGAGGACACTCTTGGGGCTGAGAGGTTTGGTGAGGTTGGGTGAGCTAACGCAGACCCTTTAAAGTAATACGGCGTGGTACCCATCCCATGGGTCCCAAATCTCCAGGTTCCAGGGCATCTTCCTACGTCGAAAACATGCACGAGCAACCCAGAAGATGGTACACCGTGTGACCGGGAAAGGTTTCTAAAACGCACCTCATTTCTCATCTCCTTGTGCTCCGGTTCGCCATTCCAGCCGCTTTACTAGCAATCTCCCTCCTTGGAGAATCAGCACCTTTAACCTCCTGTTCCGTACACGTTGCAATTTGTCCTGAGGATGAACGGGAAGAGGGGGAACCAATGAGAGACTAGCTCTAGGTGTTGGGACAGGCACAGGTCACTCTATTTTCCCATCAGGAAGAAGAATTAACCACAGGCTCAGCCTGCCGCCCGGAGCCAGAATAGGGCCTGAAGCAATCCTGCGCTTTTGCGGCCAGCTCCCAAGAAAGCGAGTTGAAAAATGGAGCTCAGGGGCACTGCAATTCACAAACCTGCAGAGTTAGAAATGATAACTCTCGTCCACAAATATATGGAGGGAAGGCTACGAAGAGGATTTGAAAGCAAGGCAGAATTGCAGGAAACCGATTTCAGGAGGTAGATTCGAATCGCCTTTAAAGCACAGGAAAAGCGGCAAAACCTCGACAATGATGCCCTTGGCCAAAAAGGGCGTATGCGTTTTTTCCTGAATATATTCAGGAAAAAACGCATACGCCCTTTTTGGCCAACCAAGCAACCTGGAAAGGCAAATCAGCGCTACAAAGAAGTCTCGCTTCCCATCGGTCAAAAGGGCCATGCTGAATAAAGTGTCAAAACCAGAAATGCAGGACAGGCCATGGAGAAATGGGAGCCTTGCTACGCTGATGGGCGGGCTGTAAATTGCCAACAGCCACTCTGGAGAAGTGTACGGTGTGTCCTGAAACATCTAAAAAACTCAGCTTAGAGAGCATAGGGCACTTCCACTCATGGGCGTATAAATTGGGAAAACTAAAAATCAGCAAGACACAGGCACCCCAAAGTTTAGGGCTGCTCTGTTGACAAGAACCTCCACTTCGTTACACCTTAAACATCCCAGGAAAGAGAAGAATGGATAAAGAAGTTGTGGTCCTTATGTACAATGGAATATCACTCAGCCATGAAATCAACGTCATAAGGCTAGGAGCAGCATGATGAGTGGATTTAGGTACGACGATTCTAAGTGAAATAAGTCACACAGAAAAAGACACTTATCATAAGATATCACTTACAGAGAGAATGTAAAAACCGCTACCCTTGAACTGAATTACAAAACAGAACAGAGTCGCACGTTTAGAAAACACACTATGGCTGCTTAACGGGAAAGGTGAGGTGGGGTGATGCATAAAACAAGGGTTTCAAATTAGCTCAGATACCGTTCCATAAACCCAATATGTAATAGACAAGACCTACTCCTTGCTCAGTGAACTGGACTCAACAACCCCTATTCACCGCCCAGGAATATATCTGACTAGTAAGAATCTTAAAACCTATGTATTGATATCTCTCTGTAAGTGAGTCAAGTGGGTGTAAAGCGGCATAAACACAGCAGTGCAAAGCAGCTAAACCCTATTATAAAAATCAATTACTTTTAAAAACCCGTGAAACAAAGACAGTGAAAGAGAGAGAAATTCTTACAAAATTCGTTCAGGGGCTGCGATGCCACCTGGATTGACCATATCTAGACCCACAGCTGATTGAGACATAAGGGTGGACACTCTTGGCGCTGAGAGGTGTGGTGAGGTTGGGTGAGCTAACGCAGACCCTTTAAAGTAATACGGCGTGGTACCCATCCCATGGGTCCCAAATCTCCAGGTTCAAGGGCATCTTCCTACGTCGAAAACATGCACGAGAAACCCAGAAGATGGTACACCGTGTGACCGGGAAAGGTTTCTAAAACGCACCTCATTTCTCATCTCCTTGTGCTCCGGTTCGCCATTCCAGCCGCTTTACTAGCAATCTCCCTCCTTGGAGAATCAGCACCTTTAACCTCCTGTTCCGTACACGTTGCAATTTGTCCTGAGGATGAACGGGAAGAGGGGGAACCAATGAGAGACTAGCTCTAGGTGTTGGGACAGGCAGAGGTCACTCTATTTTCCCATCAGGAAGCAGAATTAACCACAGGCTCAGCCTGCCGCCCGGAGCCAGAATAGGGCCTGAAGCAATCCTGCGCTTTTGCGGCCAGCTCCCAAGAAAGCGAGTTGAAAAATGGAGCTCAGGGGCACTGCAATTTACAAACCTGCAGAGTTAGAAATGATAACTCTCGTCCACAAATATATGGAGGGAAGGCTACGAAGAGGATTTGAAAGCAAGGCAGAATTGCAGGAAACCGATTTCAGGAGGTAGATTCGAATCGCCTTTAAAGCACAGGAAAAGCGGCAAAACCTCGACAATGATGCCCTTGGCCAAAAAGGGCGTATGCGTTTTTTCCTGAA
Organism: Balaenoptera borealis; assembly: GCF_965194805.1. Lineage (NCBI taxonomy): Eukaryota > Metazoa > Chordata > Mammalia > Artiodactyla > Balaenopteridae > Balaenoptera > Balaenoptera borealis. The sequence goes on from NW_028122895.1 coordinate 87,973, forward strand.
TATATTCAGGAAAAAACGCATACGCCCTTTTTGGCCAACCAAGCAACCTGGAAAGGCAAATCAGCGCTACAAAGAAGTCTCGCTTCCCATCGGTCAAAAGGGCCATGCTGAATAAAGTGTCAAAACCAGAAATGCAGGACAGGCCATGGAGAAATGGGAGCCTTGCTACGCTGATGGGCGGGCTGTAAATTGCCAACAGCCACTCTGGAGAAGTGTACGGTGTGTCCTGAAACATCTAAAAAACTCAGCTTAGAGAGCATAGGGCACTTCCACTCATGGGCGTATAAATTGGGAAAACTAAAAATCAGCAAGACACAGGCACCCCAAAGTTTAGGGCTGCTCTGTTGACAAGAACCTCCACTTCGTTACACCTTAAACATCCCAGGAAAGAGAAGAATGGATAAAGAAGTTGTGGTCCTTATGTACAATGGAATATCACTCAGCCATGAAATCAACGTCATAAGGCTAGGAGCAGCATGATGAGTGGATTTAGGTACGACGATTCTAAGTGAAATAAGTCACACAGAAAAAGACACTTATCATAAGATATCACTTACAGAGGGAATGTAAAAACCGCTACCCTTGAACTGAATTACAAAACAGAACAGAGTCGCACGTTTAGAAAACACACTATGGCTGCTTAACGGGAAAGGTGAGGTGGGGTGATGCATAAAACAAGGGTTTCAAATTAGCTCAGATACCGTTCCATAAACCCAATATGTAATAGACAAGACCTACTCCTTGCTCAGTGAACTGGACTCAACAACCCCTATTCACCGCCCAAGAATATATCTGACTAGTAAGAATCTTAAAACCTATGTATTGATATCTCTCTGTAAGTGAGTCAAGTGGGTGTAAAGCGGCATAAACACAGCAGTGCAAAGCAGCTAAACCCTATTATAAAAATCAATTACTTTTAAAAACCCGTGAAACAAAGACAGTGAAAGAGAGAGAAATTCTTACAAAATTCGTTCAGGGGCTGCGATGCCACCTGGATTGACCATATCTAGACCCACAGCTGATTGAGACATAAGGGTGGACACTCTTGGGGCTGAGAGGTGTGGTGAGGTTGGGTGAGCTAACGCAGACCCTTTAAAGTAATACGGCGTGGTACCCATCCCATGGGTCCCAAATCTCCAGGTTCCAGGGCATCTTCCTACGTCGAAAACATGCACGAGCAACCCAGAAGATGGTACACCGTGTGACCGGGAAAGGTTTCTAAAACGCACCTCATTTCTCATCTCCTTGTGCTCCGGTTCGCCATTCCAGCCGCTTTACTAGCAATCTCCCTCCTTGGAGAATCAGCACCTTTAACCTCCTGTTCCGAACACGTTGCAATTTGTCCTGAGGATGAACGGGAAGAGGGGGAACCAATGAGAGACTAGCTCTAGGTGTTGGGACAGGCACAGGTCACTCTATTTTCCCATCAGGAAGCAGAATTAACCACAGGCTCAGCCTGCCGCCCGGAGCCAGAATAGGGCCTGAAGCAATCCTGCGCTTTTGCGGCCAGCTCCCAAGAAAGCGAGTTGAAAAATGGAGCTCAGGGGCACTGCAATTCACAAACCTGCAGAGTTAGAAATGATAACTCTCGTCCACAAATATATGGAGGGAAGGCAACGAAGAGGATTTGAAAGCAAGGCAGAATTGCAGGAAACCGATTTCAGGAGGTAGATTCGAATCGCCTTTAAAGCACAGGAAAAGCGGCAAAACCTCGACAATGATGCCCTTGGCCAAAAAGGGCGTATGCGTTTTTTCCTGAATATATTCAGGAAAAAACGCATACGCCCTTTTTGGCCAACCAAGCAACCTGGAAAGGCAAATCAGCGCTACAAAGAAGTCTCGCTTCCCATCGGTCAAAAGGGCCATGCTGAATAAAGTGTCAAAACCAGAAATGCAGGACAGGCCATGGAGAAATGGGAGCCTTGCTACGCTGATGGGCGGGCTGTAAATTGCCAACAGCCACTCTGGAGAAGTGTACGGTGTGTCCTGAAACATCTAAAAAACTCAGCTTAGAGAGCATAGGGCACTTCCACTCATGGGCGTATAAATTGGGAAAACTAAAAATCAGCAAGACACAGGCACCCCAAAGTTTAGGGCTGCTCTGTTGACAAGAACCTCCACTTCGTTACACCTTAAACATCCCAGGAAAGAGAAGAATGGATAAAGAAGTTGTGGTCCTTATGTACAATGGAATATCACTCAGCCATGAAATCAACGTCATAAGGCTAGGAGCAGCATGATGAGTGGATTTAGGTACGACGATTCTAAGTGAAATAAGTCACACAGAAAAAGACACTTATCATAAGATATCACTTACAGAGGGAATGTAAAAACCGCTACCCTTGAACTGAATTACAAAACAGAACAGAGTCGCACGTTTAGAAAACACACTATGGCTGCTTAACGGGAAAGGTGAGGTGGGGTGATGCATAAAACAAGGGTTTCAAATTAGCTCAGATACCGTTCCATAAACCCAATATGTAATAGACCAGACCTACTCCTTGCTCAGTGAACTGGACTCAACGCCCCCTATTCACCGCCCAAGAATATATCTGACTAGTAAGAATCTTAAAAACTATGTATTGATATCTCTCTGTAAGTGAGTCAAGTGGGTGTAAAGCGGCATAAACACAGCAGTGCAAAGCAGCTAAACCCTATTATAAAAATCAATTACTTTTAAAAACCCGTGAAACAAAGACAGTGAAAGAGAGAGAAATTCTTACAAAATTCGTTCAGGGGCTGCGATGCCACCTGGATTGACCATATCTAGACCCACAGCTGATTGAGACATAAGGGAGGACACTCTTGGGGCTGAGAGGTTTGGTGAGGTTGGGTGAGCTAACGCAGACCCTGTAAAGTAATACGGCGTGGTACCCATCCCATGGGTCCCAAATCTCCAGGTTCAAGGGCATCGTCCTACGTCGAAAACATGCACGAGCAACCCAGAAGATGGTACACCGTGTGACCGGGAAAGGTTTCTAAAACGCACCTCATTTCTCATCTCCTTGTGCTCCGGTTCGCCATTCCAGCCGCTTTACTAGCAATCTCCCTCCTTGGAGAATCAGCACCTTTAACCTCCTGTTCCGTACACGTTGCAATTTGTCCTGAGGATGAACGGGAAGAGGGGGAACCAATGAGAGACTAGCTCTAGGTGTTGGGACAGGCACAGGTCACTCTATTTTCCCATCAGGAAGAAGAATTAACCACAGGCTCAGCCTGCCGCCCGGAGCCAGAATAGGGCCTGAAGCAATCCTGCGCTTTTGCGGCCAGCTCCCAAGAAAGCGAGTTGAAAAATGGAGCTCAGGGGCACTGCAATTCACAAACCTGCAGAGTTAGAAATGATAACTCTCGTCCACAAATATATGGAGGGAAGGCTACGAAGAGGATTTGAAAGCAAGGCAGAATTGCAGGAAACCGATTTCAGGAGGTAGATTCGAATCGCCTTTAAAGCACAGGAAAAGCGGCAAAACCTCGACAATGATGCCCTTGGCCAAAAAGGGCGTATGCGTTTTTTCCTGAATATATTCAGGAAAAAACGCATACGCCCTTTTTGGCCAACCAAGCAACCTGGAAAGGCAAATCAGCGCTACAAAGAAGTCTCGCTTCCCATCGGTCAAAAGGGCCATGCTGAATAAAGTGTCAAAACCAGAAATGCAGGACAGGCCATGGAGAAATGGGAGCCTTGCTACGCTGATGGGCGGGCTGTAAATTGCCAACAGCCACTCTGGAGAAGTGTACGGTGTGTCCTGAAACATCTAAAAAACTCAGCTTAGAGAGCATAGGGCACTTCCACTCATGGGCGTATAAATTGGGAAAACTAAAAATCAGCAAGACACAGGCACCCCAAAGTTTAGGGCTGCTCTGTTGACAAGAACCTCCACTTCGTTACACCTTAAACATCCCAGGAAAGAGAAGAATGGATAAAGAAGTTGTGGTCCTTATGTACAATGGAATATCACTCAGCCATGAAATCAACGTCATAAGGCTAGGAGCAGCATGATGAGTGGATTTAGGTACGACGATTCTAAGTGAAATAAGTCACACAGAAAAAGACACTTATCATAAGATATCACTTACAGAGAGAATGTAAAAACCGCTACCCTTGAACTGAATTACAAAACAGAACAGAGTCGCACGTTTAGAAAACACACTATGGCTGCTTAACGGGAAAGGTGAGGTGGGGTGATGCATAAAACAAGGGTTTCAAATTAGCTCAGATACCGTTCCATAAACCCAATATGTAATAGACAAGACCTACTCCTTGCTCAGTGAACTGGACTCAACAACCCCTATTCACCGCCCAGGAATATATCTGACTAGTAAGAATCTTAAAACCTATGTATTGATATCTCTCTGTAAGTGAGTCAAGTGGGTGTAAAGCGGCATAAACACAGCAGTGCAAAGCAGCTAAACCCTATTATAAAAATCAATTACTTTTAAAAACCCGTGAAACAAAGACAGTGAAAGAGAGAGAAATTCTTACAAAATTCGTTCAGGGGCTGCGATGCCACCTGGATTGACCATATCTAGACCCACAGCTGATTGAGACATAAGGGTGGACACTCTTGGCGCTGAGAGGTGTGGTGAGGTTGGGTGAGCTAACGCAGACCCTTTAAAGTAATACGGCGTGGTACCCATCCCATGGGTCCCAAATCTCCAGGTTCAAGGGCATCTTCCTACGTCGAAAACATGCACGAGAAACCCAGAAGATGGTACACCGTGTGACCGGGAAAGGTTTCTAAAACGCACCTCATTTCTCATCTCCTTGTGCTCCGGTTCGCCATTCCAGCCGCTTTACTAGCAATCTCCCTCCTTGGAGAATCAGCACCTTTAACCTCCTGTTCCGTACACGTTGCAATTTGTCCTGAGGATGAACGGGAAGAGGGGGAACCAATGAGAGACTAGCTCTAGGTGTTGGGACAGGCAGAGGTCACTCTATTTTCCCATCAGGAAGCAGAATTAACCACAGGCTCAGCCTGCCGCCCGGAGCCAGAATAGGGCCTGAAGCAATCCTGCGCTTTTGCGGCCAGCTCCCAAGAAAGCGAGTTGAAAAATGGAGCTCAGGGGCACTGCAATTTACAAACCTGCAGAGTTAGAAATGATAACTCTCGTCCACAAATATATGGAGGGAAGGCTACGAAGAGGATTTGAAAGCAAGGCAGAATTGCAGGAAACCGATTTCAGGAGGTAGATTCGAATCGCCTTTAAAGCACAGGAAAAGCGGCAAAACCTCGACAATGATGCCCTTGGCCAAAAAGGGCGTATGCGTTTTTTCCTGAATATATTCAGGAAAAAACGCATACGCCCTTTTTGGCCAACCAAGCAACCTGGAAAGGCAAATCAGCGCTACAAAGAAGTCTCGCTTCCCATCGGTCAAAAGGGCCATGCTGAATAAAGTGTCAAAACCAGAAATGCAGGACAGGCCATGGAGAAATGGGAGCCTTGCTACGCTGATGGGCGGGCTGTAAATTGCCAACAGCCACTCTGGAGAAGTGTACGGTGTGTCCTGAAACATCTAAAAAACTCAGCTTAGAGAGCATAGGGCACTTCCACTCATGGGCGTATAAATTGGGAAAACTAAAAATCAGCAAGACACAGGCACCCCAAAGTTTAGGGCTGCTCTGTTGACAAGAACCTCCACTTCGTTACACCTTAAACATCCCAGGAAAGAGAAGAATGGATAAAGAAGTTGTGGTCCTTATGTACAATGGAATATCACTCAGCCATGAAATCAACGTCATAAGGCTAGGAGCAGCATGATGAGTGGATTTAGGTACGACGATTCTAAGTGAAATAAGTCACACAGAAAAAGACACTTATCATAAGATATCACTTACAGAGGGAATGTAAAAACCGCTACCCTTGAACTGAATTACAAAACAGAACAGAGTCGCACGTTTAGAAAACACACTATGGCTGCTTAACGGGAAAGGTGAGGTGGGGTGATGCATAAAACAAGGGTTTCAAATTAGCTCAGATACCGTTCCATAAACCCAATATGTAATAGACAAGACCTACTCCTTGCTCAGTGAACTGGACTCAACAACCCCTATTCACCGCCCAAGAATATATCTGACTAGTAAGAATCTTAAAACCTATGTATTGATATCTCTCTGTAAGTGAGTCAAGTGGGTGTAAAGCGGCATAAACACAGCAGTGCAAAGCAGCTAAACCCTATTATAAAAATCAATTACTTTTAAAAACCCGTGAAACAAAGACAGTGAAAGAGAGAGAAATTCTTACAAAATTCGTTCAGGGGCTGCGATGCCACCTGGATTGACCATATCTAGACCCACAGCTGATTGAGACATAAGGGTGGACACTCTTGGGGCTGAGAGGTTTGGTGAGGTTGGGTGAGCTAACGCAGACCCTTTAAAGTAATACGGCGTGGTACCCATCCCATGGGTCCCAAATCTCCAGGTTCCAGGGCATCTTCCTACGTCGAAAACATGCACGAGCAACCCAGAAGACGGTACACCGTGTGACCGGGAAAGGTTTCTAAAACGCACCTCATTTCTCATCTCCTTGTGCTCCGGTTCGCCATTCCAGCCGCTTTACTAGCAATCTCCCTCCTTGGAGAATCAGCACCTTTAACCTCCTGTTCCGAACACGTTGCAATTTGTCCTGAGGATGAACGGGAAGAGGGGGAACCAATGAGAGACTAGCTCTAGGTGTTGGGACAGGCACAGGTCACTCTATTTTCCCATCAGGAAGCAGAATTAACCACAGGCTCAGCCTGCCGCCCGGAGCCAGAATAGGGCCTGAAGCAATCCTGCGCTTTTGCGGCCAGCTCCCAAGAAAGCGAGTTGAAAAATGGAGCTCAGGGGCACTGCAATTCACAAACCTGCAGAGTTAGAAATGATAACTCTCGTCCACAAATATATGGAGGGAAGGCAACGAAGAGGATTTGAAAGCAAGGCAGAATTGCAGGAAACCGATTTCAGGAGGTAGATTCGAATCGCCTTTAAAGCACAGGAAAAGCGGCAAAACCTCGACAATGATGCCCTTGGCCAAAAAGGGCGTATGCGTTTTTTCCTGAATATATTCAGGAAAAAACGCATACGCCCTTTTTGGCCAACCAAGCAACCTGGAAAGGCAAATCAGCGCTACAAAGAAGTCTCGCTTCCCATCGGTCAAAAGGGCCATGCTGAATAAAGTGTCAAAACCAGAAATGCAGGACAGGCCATGGAGAAATGGGAGCCTTGCTACGCTGATGGGCGGGCTGTAAATTGCCAACAGCCACTCTGGAGAAGTGTACGGTGTGTCCTGAAACATCTAAAAAACTCAGCTTAGAGAGCATAGGGCACTTCCACTCATGGGCGTATAAATTGGGAAAACTAAAAATCAGCAAGACACAGGCACCCCAAAGTTTAGGGCTGCTCTGTTGACAAGAACCTCCACTTCGTTACACCTTAAACATCCCAGGAAAGAGAAGAATGGATAAAGAAGTTGTGGTCCTTATGTACAATGGAATATCACTCAGCCATGAAATCAACGTCATAAGGCTAGGAGCAGCATGATGAGTGGATTTAGGTACGACGATTCTAAGTGAAATAAGTCACACAGAAAAAGACACTTATCATAAGATATCACTTACAGAGGGAATGTAAAAACCGCTACCCTTGAACTGAATTACAAAACAGAACAGAGTCGCACGTTTAGAAAACACACTATGGCTGCTTAACGGGAAAGGTGAGGTGGGGTGATGCATAAAACAAGGGTTTCAAATTAGCTCAGATACCGTTCCATAAACCCAATATGTAATAGACCAGACCTACTCCTTGCTCAGTGAACTGGACTCAACGCCCCCTATTCACCGCCCAAGAATATATCTGACTAGTAAGAATCTTAAAAACTATGTATTGATATCTCTCTGTAAGTGAGTCAAGTGGGTGTAAAGCGGCATAAACACAGCAGTGCAAAGCAGCTAAACCCTATTATAAAAATCAATTACTTTTAAAAACCCGTGAAACAAAGACAGTGAAAGAGAGAGAAATTCTTACAAAATTCGTTCAGGGGCTGCGATGCCACCTGGATTGACCATATCTAGACCCACAGCTGATTGAGACATAAGGGAGGACACTCTTGGGGCTGAGAGGTTTGGTGAGGTTGGGTGAGCTAACGCAGACCCTGTAAAGTAATACGGCGTGGTACCCATCCCATGGGTCCCAAATCTCCAGGTTCAAGGGCATCGTCCTACGTCGAAAACATGCACGAGCAACCCAGAAGATGGTACACCGTGTGACCGGGAAAGGTTTCTAAAACGCACCTCATTTCTCATCTCCTTGTGCTCCGGTTCGCCATTCCAGCCGCTTTACTAGCAATCTCCCTCCTTGGAGAATCAGCACCTTTAACCTCCTGTTCCGTACACGTTGCAATTTGTCCTGAGGATGAACGGGAAGAGGGGGAACCAATGAGAGACTAGCTCTAGGTGTTGGGACAGGCACAGGTCACTCTATTTTCCCATCAGGAAGAAGAATTAACCACAGGCTCAGCCTGCCGCCCGGAGCCAGAATAGGGCCTGAAGCAATCCTGCGCTTTTGCGGCCAGCTCCCAAGAAAGCGAGTTGAAAAATGGAGCTCAGGGGCACTGCAATTCACAAACCTGCAGAGTTAGAAATGATAACTCTCGTCCACAAATATATGGAGGGAAGGCTACGAAGAGGATTTGAAAGCAAGGCAGAATTGCAGGAAACCGATTTCAGGAGGTAGATTCGAATCGCCTTTAAAGCACAGGAAAAGCGGCAAAACCTCGACAATGATGCCCTTGGCCAAAAAGGGCGTATGCGTTTTTTCCTGAATATATTCAGGAAAAAACGCATACGCCCTTTTTGGCCAACCAAGCAACCTGGAAAGGCAAATCAGCGCTACAAAGAAGTCTCGCTTCCCATCGGTCAAAAGGGCCATGCTGAATAAAGTGTCAAAACCAGAAATGCAGGACAGGCCATGGAGAAATGGGAGCCTTGCTACGCTGATGGGCGGGCTGTAAATTGCCAACAGCCACTCTGGAGAAGTGTACGGTGTGTCCTGAAACATCTAAAAAACTCAGCTTAGAGAGCATAGGGCACTTCCACTCATGGGCGTATAAATTGGGAAAACTAAAAATCAGCAAGACACAGGCACCCCAAAGTTTAGGGCTGCTCTGTTGACAAGAACCTCCACTTCGTTACACCTTAAACATCCCAGGAAAGAGAAGAATGGATAAAGAAGTTGTGGTCCTTATGTACAATGGAATATCACTCAGCCATGAAATCAACGTCATAAGGCTAGGAGCAGCATGATGAGTGGATTTAGGTACGACGATTCTAAGTGAAATAAGTCACACAGAAAAAGACACTTATCATAAGATATCACTTACAGAGAGAATGTAAAAACCGCTACCCTTGAACTGAATTACAAAACAGAACAGAGTCGCACGTTTAGAAAACACACTATGGCTGCTTAACGGGAAAGGTGAGGTGGGGTGATGCATAAAACAAGGGTTTCAAATTAGCTCAGATACCGTTCCATAAACCCAATATGTAATAGACAAGACCTACTCCTTGCTCAGTGAACTGGACTCAACAACCCCTATTCACCGCCCAGGAATATATCTGACTAGTAAGAATCTTAAAACCTATGTATTGATATCTCTCTGTAAGTGAGTCAAGTGGGTGTAAAGCGGCATAAACACAGCAGTGCAAAGCAGCTAAACCCTATTATAAAAATCAATTACTTTTAAAAACCCGTGAAACAAAGACAGTGAAAGAGAGAGAAATTCTTACAAAATTCGTTCAGGGGCTGCGATGCCACCTGGATTGACCATATCTAGACCCACAGCTGATTGAGACATAAGGGTGGACACTCTTGGCGCTGAGAGGTGTGGTGAGGTTGGGTGAGCTAACGCAGACCCTTTAAAGTAATACGGCGTGGTACCCATCCCATGGGTCCCAAATCTCCAGGTTCAAGGGCATCTTCCTACGTCGAAAACATGCACGAGAAACCCAGAAGATGGTACACCGTGTGACCGGGAAAGGTTTCTAAAACGCACCTCATTTCTCATCTCCTTGTGCTCCGGTTCGCCATTCCAGCCGCTTTACTAGCAATCTCCCTCCTTGGAGAATCAGCACCTTTAACCTCCTGTTCCGTACACGTTGCAATTTGTCCTGAGGATGAACGGGAAGAGGGGGAACCAATGAGAGACTAGCTCTAGGTGTTGGGACAGGCAGAGGTCACTCTATTTTCCCATCAGGAAGCAGAATTAACCACAGGCTCAGCCTGCCGCCCGGAGCCAGAATAGGGCCTGAAGCAATCCTGCGCTTTTGCGGCCAGCTCCCAAGAAAGCGAGTTGAAAAATGGAGCTCAGGGGCACTGCAATTCACAAACCTGCAGAGTTAGAAATGATAACTCTCGTCCACAAATATATGGAGGGAAGGCTACGAAGAGGATTTGAAAGCAAGGCAGAATTGCAGGAAACCGATTTCAGGAGGTAGATTCGAATCGCCTTTAAAGCACAGGAAAAGCGGCAAAACCTCGACAATGATGCCCTTGGCCAAAAAGGGCGTATGCGTTTTTTCCTGAATATATTCAGGAAAAAACGCATACGCCCTTTTTGGCCAACCAAGCAACCTGGAAAGGCAAATCAGCGCTACAAAGAAGTCTCGCTTCCCATCGGTCAAAAGGGCCATGCTGAATAAAGTGTCAAAACCAGAAATGCAGGACAGGCCATGGAGAAATGGGAGCCTTGCTACGCTGATGGGCGGGCTGTAAATTGCCAACAGCCACTCTGGAGAAGTGTACGGTGTGTCCTGAAACATCTAAAAAACTCAGCTTAGAGAGCATAGGGCACTTCCACTCATGGGCGTATAAATTGGGAAAACTAAAAATCAGCAAGACACAGGCACCCCAAAGTTTAGGGCTGCTCTGTTGACAAGAACCTCCACTTCGTTACACCTTAAACATCCCAGGAAAGAGAAGAATGGATAAAGAAGTTGTGGTCCTTATGTACAATGGAATATCACTCAGCCATGAAATCAACGTCATAAGGCTAGGAGCAGCATGATGAGTGGATTTAGGTACGACGATTCTAAGTGAAATAAGTCACACAGAAAAAGACACTTATCATAAGATATCACTTACAGAGGGAATGTAAAAACCGCTACCCTTGAACTGAATTACAAAACAGAACAGAGTCGCACGTTTAGAAAACACACTATGGCTGCTTAACGGGAAAGGTGAGGTGGGGTGATGCATAAAACAAGGGTTTCAAATTAGCTCAGATACCGTTCCATAAACCCAATATGTAATAGACAAGACCTACTCCTTGCTCAGTGAACTGGACTCAACAACCCCTATTCACCGCCCAAGAATATATCTGACTAGTAAGAATCTTAAAACCTATGTATTGATATCTCTCTGTAAGTGAGTCAAGTGGGTGTAAAGCGGCATAAACACAGCAGTGCAAAGCAGCTAAACCCTATTATAAAAATCAATTACTTTTAAAAACCCGTGAAACAAAGACAGTGAAAGAGAGAGAAATTCTTACAAAATTCGTTCAGGGGCTGCGATGCCACCTGGATTGACCATATCTAGACCCACAGCTGATTGAGACATAAGGGTGGACACTCTTGGGGCTGAGAGGTTTGGTGAGGTTGGGTGAGCTAACGCAGACCCTTTAAAGTAATACGGCGTGGTACCCATCCCATGGGTCCCAAATCTCCAGGTTCCAGGGCATCTTCCTACGTCGAAAACATGCACGAGAAACCAAGAAGATGGTACACCGTGTGACCGGGAAAGATTTCTAAAACGCACCTCATTTCTCATCTCCTTGTGCTCCGGTTCGCCATTCCAGCCGCTTTACTAGCAATCTCCCTCCTTGGAGAATCAGCACCTTTAACCTCCTGTTCCGAACACGTTGCAATTTGTCCTGAGGATGAACGGGAAGAGGGGTAACCAATGAGAGACTAGCTCTAGGTGTTGGGACAGGCAGAGGTCACTCTATTTTCCCATCAGGAAGCAGAATTAACCACAGGCTCAGCCTGCCGCCCGGAGCCAGAATAGGGCCTGAAGCAATCCTGCGCTTTTGCGGCCAGCTCCCAAGAAAGCGAGTTGAAAAATGGAGCTCAGGGGCACTGCAATTCACAAACCTGCAGAGTTAGAAATGATAACTCTCGTCCACAAATATATGGAGGGAAGGCAACGAAGAGGATTTGAAAGCAAGGCAGAATTGCAGGAAACCGATTTCAGGAGGTAGATTCGAATCGCCTTTAAAGCACAGGAAAAGCGGCAAAACCTCGACAATGATGCCCTTGGCCAAAAAGGGCGTATGCGTTTTTTCCTGAATATATTCAGGAAAAAACGCATACGCCCTTTTTGGCCAACCAAGCAACCTGGAAAGGCAAATCAGCGCTACAAAGAAGTCTCGCTTCCCATCGGTCAAAAGGGCCATGCTGAATAAAGTGTCAAAACCAGAAATGCAGGACAGGCCATGGAGAAATGGGAGCCTTGCTACGCTGATGGGCAGGCTGTAAATTGCCAACAGCCACTCTGGAGAAGTGTACGGTGTGTCCTGAAACATCTAAAAAACTCAGCTTAGAGAGCATAGGGCACTTCCACTCATGGGCGTATAAATTGGGAAAACTAAAAATCAGCAAGACACAGGCACCCCAAAGTTTAGGGTTGCTCTGTTGACAAGAACCTCCACTTCGTTACACCTTAAACATCCCAGGAAAGAGAAGAATGGATAAAGAAGTTGTGGTCCTTATGTACAATGGAATATCACTCAGCCATGAAATCAACGTCATAAGGCTAGGAGCAGCATGATGAGTGGATTTAGGTACGACGATTCTAAGTGAAATAAGTCACACAGAAAAAGACACTTATCATAAGATATCACTTACAGAGAGAATGTAAAAACCGCTACCTTTGAACTGAATTACAAAACAGAACAGAGTCGCACGTTTAGAAAACACACTATGGCTGCTTAACGGGAAAGGTGAGGTGGGGTGATGCATAAAACAAGGGTTTCAAATTAGCTCAGATACCGTTCCATAAACCCAATATGTAATAGACCAGACCTACTCCTTGCTCAGTGAACTGGACTCAACGCCCCCTATTCACCGCCCAAGAATATATCTGACTAGTAAGAATCTTAAAACCTATGTATTGATATCTCTCTGTAAGTGAGTCAAGTGGGTGTAAAGCGGCATAAACACAGCAGTGCAAAGCAGCTAAACCCTATTATAAAAATCAATTACTTTTAAAAACCCGTGAAACAAAGACAGTGAAAGAGAGAGAAATTCTTACAAAATTCGTTCAGGGGCTGCGATGCCACCTGGATTGACCATATCTAGACCCACAGCTGATTGAGACATAAGGGAGGACACTCTTGGGGCTGAGAGGTTTGGTGAGGTTGGGTGAGCTAACGCAGACCCTGTAAAGTAATACGGCGTGGTACCCATCCCATGGGTCCCAAATCTCCAGGTTCAAGGGCATCTTCCTACGTCGAAAACATGCACGAGAAACCCAGAAGATGGTACACCGTGTGACCGGGAAAGGTTTCTAAAACGCACCTCATTTCTCATCTCCTTGTGCTCCGGTTCGCCATTCCAGCCGCTTTACTAGCAATCTCCCTCCTTGGAGAATCAGCACCTTTAACCTCCTGTTCCGTACACGTTGCAATTTGTCCTGAGGATGAACGGGAAGAGGGGGAACCAATGAGAGACTAGCTCTAGGTGTTGGGACAGGCAGAGGTCACTCTATTTTCCCATCAGGAAGCAGAATTAACCACAGGCTCAGCCTGCCGCCCGGAGCCAGAATAGGGCCTGAAGCAATCCTGCGCTTTTGCGGCCAGCTCCCAAGAAAGCGAGTTGAAAAATGGAGCTCAGGGGCACTGCAATTCACAAACCTGCAGAGTTAGAAATGATAACTCTCGTCCACAAATATATGGAGGGAAGGCAACGAAGAGGATTTGAAAGCAAGGCAGAATTGCAGGAAACCGATTTCAGGAGGTAGATTCGAATCGCCTTTAAAGCACAGGAAAAGCGGCAAAACCTCGACAATGATGCCCTTGGCCAAAAAGGGCGTATGCGTTTTTTCCTGAATATATTCAGGAAAAAACGCATACGCCCTTTTTGGCCAACCAAGCAACCTGGAAAGGCAAATCAGCGCTACAAAGAAGTCTCGCTTCCCATCGGTCAAAAGGGCCATGCTGAATAAAGTGTCAAAACCAGAAATGCAGGACAGGCCATGGAGAAATGGGAGCCTTGCTACGCTGATGGGCGGGCTGTAAATTGCCAACAGCCACTCTGGAGAAGTGTACGGTGTGTCCTGAAACATCTAAAAAACTCAGCTTAGAGAGCATAGGGCACTTCCACTCATGGGCGTATAAATTGGGAAAACTAAAAATCAGCAAGACACAGGCACCCCAAAGTTTAGGGCTGCTCTGTTGACAAGAACCTCCACTTCGTTACACCTTAAACATCCCAGGAAAGAGAAGAATGGATAAAGAAGTTGTGGTCCTTATGTACAATGGAATATCACTCAGCCATGAAATCAACGTCATAAGGCTAGGAGCAGCATGATGAGTGGATTTAGGTACGACGATTCTAAGTGAAATAAGTCACACAGAAAAAGACACTTATCATAAGATATCACTTACAGAGGGAATGTAAAAACCGCTACCCTTGAACTGAATTACAAAACAGAACAGAGTCGCACGTTTAGAAAACACACTATGGCTGCTTAACGGGAAAGGTGAGGTGGGGTGATGCATAAAACAAGGGTTTCAAATTAGCTCAGATACCGTTCCATAAACCCAATATGTAATAGACAAGACCTACTCCTTGCTCAGTGAACTGGACTCAACAACCCCTATTCACCGCCCAAGAATATATCTGACTAGTAAGAATCTTAAAACCTATGTAGTGATATCTCTCTGTAAGTGAGTCAAGTAGGTGTAAAGCGGCATAAACACAGCAGTGCAAAGCAGCTAAACCCCATTATAAAAATCAATTACTTTTAAAAACCCGTGAAACAAAGACAGTGAAAGAGAGAGAAATTCTTACAAAATTCGTTCAGGGGCTGCGATGCCAGCTGGATTGACCATATCTAGACCCACAGATGACTGAGACATAAGGGTGGACACTCTTGGGGCTGAGAGGTTTGGTGAGGGTGGGTGAGCAAACGCAGACCCTTTAAAGTAATACGGCGTGGTACCCATCCCATGGGTCCCAAATCTCCAGGGTCAAGGGCATCTTCCTACGTCGAAAACACGCACGAGAAACCCAGAAGATGGTACACCGTGTGACCGGGAAAGGTTTCTAAAACGCACCTCATTTCTCATCTCCTTGTGCTCCGGTTCGCCATTCCAGCCGCTTTACTAGCAATCTCCCTCCTTGGAGAATCAGCACCTTTAACCTCCTGTTCCGTACACGTTGCAATTTGTCCTGAGGATGAACGGGAAGAGGGGGAACCATTGACAGACTAGCTCTAGGTGTTGGGACAGGCACAGGTCACTCTATTTTCCCATCAGGTAGCAGAATTAACCACAGGCTCAGCCTGCCGCCCGGAGCCAGAATAGGGCCTGAAGCAATCCTGCGCTTTTGCGGCCAGCTCCCAAGAAAGCGAGTTGAAAAATGGAGCTCAGGGGCACTGCAATTCACAAACCTGCAGAGTTAGAAATGATAACTCTCGTCCACAAATATATGGAGGGAAGGCTACGAAGAGGATTTGAAAGCAAGGCAGAATTGCAGGAAACCGATTTCAGGAGGTAGATTCGAATCGCCTTTAAAGCACAGGAAAAGCGGCAAAACCTCGACAATGATGCCCTTGGCCAAAAAGGGCGTATGCGTTTTTTCCTGAATATATTCAGGAAAAAACGCATACGCCCTTTTTGGCCAACCAAGCAACCTGGAAAGGCAAATCAGCGCTACAAAGAAGTCTCGCTTCCCATCGGTCAAAAGGGCCATGCTGAATAAAGTGTCAAAACCAGAAATGCAGGACAGGCCATGGAGAAATGGGAGCCTTGCTACGCTGATGGGCGGGCTGTAAATTGCCAACAGCCACTCTGGAGAAGTGTACGGTGTGTCCTGAAACATCTAAAAAACTCAGCTTAGAGAGCATAGGGCACTTCCACTCATGGGCGTATAAATTGGGAAAACTAAAAATCAGCAAGACACAGGCACCCCAAAGTTTAGGGCTGCTCTGTTGACAAGAAGCTCCACTTCGTTACACCTTAAACATCCCAGGAAAGAGAAGAATGGATAAAGAAGTTGTGGTCCTTATGTACAATGGAATATCACTCAGCCATGAAATCAACGTCATAAGGCTAGGAGCAGCATGATGAGTGGATTTAGGTACGACGATTCTAAGTGAAATAAGTCACACAGAAAAAGACACTTATCATAAGATATCACTTACAGAGGGAATGTAAAAACCGCTACCCTTGAACTGAATTACAAAACAGAACAGAGTCGCACGTTTAGAAAACACACTATGGCTGCTTAACGGGAAAGGTGAGGTGGGGTGATGCATAAAACAAGGGTTTCAAATTAGCTCAGATACCGTTCCATAAACCCAATATGTAATAGACAAGACCTACTCCTTGCTCAGTGAACTGGACTCAACAACGCCTATTCACCGCCCAAGAATATATCTGACTAGTAAGAATCTTAAAACCTATGTATTGATATCTCTCTGTAAGTGAGTCAAGTGGGTGTAAAGCGGCATAAACACAGCAGTGCAAAGCAGCTAAACCCTATTATAAAAATCAATTACTTTTAAAAACCCGTGAAACAAAGACAGTGAAAGAGAGAGAAATTCTTACAAAATTCGTTCAGGGGCTGCGATGCCACCTGGATTGACCATATCTAGACCCACAGCTGATTGAGACATAAGGGTGGACACTCTTGGGGCTGAGAGGTTTGGTGAGGTTGGGTGAGCTAACGCAGACCCTTTAAAGTAATACGGCGTGGTACCCATCCCATGGGTCCCAAATCTCCAGGTTCCAGGGCATCTTCCTACGTCGAAAACATGCACGAGCAACCCAGAAGATGGTACACCGTGTGACCGGGAAAGGTTTCTAAAACGCACCTCATTTCTCATCTCCTTGTGCTCCGGTTCGCCATTCCAGCCGCTTTACTAGCAATCTCCCTCCTTGGAGAATCAGCACCTTTAACCTCCTGTTCCGAACACGTTGCAATTTGTCCTGAGGATGAACGGGAAGAGGGGGAACCAATGAGAGACTAGCTCTAGGTGTTGGGACAGGCAGAGGTCACTCTATTTTCCCAACAGGAAGCAGAATTAACCACAGGCTCAGCCTGCCGCCCGGAGCCAGAATAGGGCCTGAAGCAATCCTGCGCTTTTGCGGCCAGCTCCCAAGAAAGCGAGTTGAAAAATGGAGCTCAGGGGCACTGCAATTCACAAACCTGCAGAGTTAGAAATGATAACTCTCGTCCACAAATATATGGAGGGAAGGCAACGAAGAGGATTTGAAAGCAAGGCAGAATTGCAGGAAACCGATTTCAGGAGGTAGATTCGAATCGCCTTTAAAGCACAGGAAAAGCGGCAAAACCTCGACAATGATGCCCTTGGCCAAAAAGGGCGTATGCGTTTTTTCCTGAATATATTCAGGAAAAAACGCATACGCCCTTTTTGGCCAACCAAGCAACCTGGAAAGGCAAATCAGCGCTACAAAGAAGTCTCGCTTCCCATCGGTCAAAAGGGCCATGCTGAATAAAGTGTCAAAACCAGAAATGCAGGACAGGCCATGGAGAAATGGGAGCCTTGCTACGCTGATGGGCGGGCTGTAAATTGCCAACAGCCACTCTGGAGAAGTGTACGGTGTGTCCTGAAACATCTAAAAAACTCAGCTTAGAGAGCATAGGGCACTTCCACTCATGGGCGTATAAATTGGGAAAACTAAAAATCAGCAAGACACAGGCACCCCAAAGTTTAGGGCTGCTCTGTTGACAAGAAGCTCCACTTCGTTACACCTTAAACATCCCAGGAAAGAGAAGAATGGATAAAGAAGTTGTGGTCCTTATGTACAATGGAATATCACTCAGCCATGAAATCAACGTCATAAGGCTAGGAGCAGCATGATGAGTGGATTTAGGTACGACGATTCTAAGTGAAATAAGTCACACAGAAAAAGACACTTATCATAAGATATCACTTACAGAGGGAATGTAAAAACCGCTACCCTTGAACTGAATTACAAAACAGAACAGAGTCGCACGTTTAGAAAACACACTATGGCTGCTTAACGGGAAAGGTGAGGTGGGGTGATGCATAAAACAAGGGTTTCAAATTAGCTCAGATACCGTTCCATAAACCCAATATGTAATAGACAAGACCTACTCCTTGCTCAGTGAACTGGACTCAACAACCCCTATTCACCGCCCAAGAATATATCTGACTAGTAAGAATCTTAAAACCTATGTATTGATATCTCTCTGTAAGTGAGTCAAGTGGGTGTAAAGCGGCATAAACACAGCAGTGCAAAGCAGCTAAACCCTATTATAAAAATCAATTACTTTTAAAAACCCGTGAAACAAAGACAGTGAAAGAGAGAGAAATTCTTACAAAATTCGTTCAGGGGCTGCGATGCCACCTGGATTGACCATATCTAGACCCACAGCTGATTGAGACATAAGGGTGGACACTCTTGGGGCTGAGAGGTTTGGTGAGGTTGGGTGAGCTAACGCAGACCCTTTAAAGTAATACGGCGTGGTACCCATCCCATGGGTCCCAAATCTCCAGGTTCCAGGGCATCTTCCTACGTCGAAAACATGCACGAGCAACCCAGAAGATGGTACACCGTGTGACCGGGAAAGGTTTCTAAAACGCACCTCATTTCTCATCTCCTTGTGCTCCGGTTCGCCATTCCAGCCGCTTTACTAGCAATCTCCCTCCTTGGAGAATCAGCACCTTTAACCTCCTGTTCCGAACACGTTGCAATTTGTCCTGAGGATGAACGGGAAGAGGGGGAACCAATGAGAGACTAGCTCTAGGTGTTGGGACAGGCAGAGGTCACTCTATTTTCCCAACAGGAAGCAGAATTAACCACAGGCTCAGCCTGCCGCCCGGAGCCAGAATAGGGCCTGAAGCAATCCTGCGCTTTTGCGGCCAGCTCCCAAGAAAGCGAGTTGAAAAATGGAGCTCAGGGGCACTGCAATTCACAAACCTGCAGAGTTAGAAATGATAACTCTCGTCCACAAATATATGGAGGGAAGGCAACGAAGAGGATTTGAAAGCAAGGCAGAATTGCAGGAAACCGATTTCAGGAGGTAGATTCGAATCGCCTTTAAAGCACAGGAAAAGCGGCAAAACCTCGACAATGATGCCCTTGGCCAAAAAGGGCGTATGCGTTTTTTCCTGAATATATTCAGGAAAAAACGCATACGCCCTTTTTGGCCAACCAAGCAACCTGGAAAGGCAAATCAGCGCTACAAAGAAGTCTCGCTTCCCATCGGTCAAAAGGGCCATGCTGAATAAAGTGTCAAAACCAGAAATGCAGGACAGGCCATGGAGAAATGGGAGCCTTGCTACGCTGATGGGCGGGCTGTAAATTGCCAACAGCCACTCTGGAGAAGTGTACGGTGTGTCCTGAAACATCTAAAAAACTCAGCTTAGAGAGCATAGGGCACTTCCACTCATGGGCGTATAAATTGGGAAAACTAAAAATCAGCAAGACACAGGCACCCCAAAGTTTAGGGCTGCTCTGTTGACAAGAACCTCCACTTCGTTACACCTTAAACATCCCAGGAAAGAGAAGAATGGATAAAGAAGTTGTGGTCCTTATGTACAATGGAATATCACTCAGCCATGAAATCAACGTCATAAGGCTAGGAGCAGCATGATGAGTGGATTTAGGTACGACGATTCTAAGTGAAATAAGTCACACAGAAAAAGACACTTATCATAAGATATCACTTACAGAGGGAATGTAAAAACCGCTACCCTTGAACTGAATTACAAAACAGAACAGAGTCGCACGTTTAGAAAACACACTATGGCTGCTTAACGGGAAAGGTGAGGTGGGGTGATGCATAAAACAAGGGTTTCAAATTAGCTCAGACACCGTTCCATAAACCCAATATGTAATAGACCAGACCTACTCCTTGCTCAGTGAACTGGACTCAACGCCCCCTATTCACCGCCCAAGAATATATCTGACTAGTAAGAATCTTAAAACCTATGTATTGATATCTCTCTGTAAGTGAGTCAAGTGGGTGTAAAGCGGCATAAACACAGCAGTGCAAAGCAGCTAAACCCTATTATAAAAATCAATTACTTTTAAAAACCCGTGAAACAAAGACAGTGAAAGAGAGAGAAATTCTTACAAAATTCGTTCAGGGGCTGCGATGCCACCTGGATTGACCATATCTAGACCCACAGCTGATTGAGACATAAGGGAGGACACTCTTGGGGCTGAGAGGTTTGGTGAGGTTGGGTGAGCTAACGCAGACCCTGTAAAGTAATACGGCGTGGTACCCATCCCATGGGTCCCAAATCTCCAGGTTCAAGGGCATCGTCCTACGTCGAAAACATGCACGAGAAACCCAGAAGATGGTACACCGTGTGACCGGGAAAGGTTTCTAAAACGCACCTCATTTCTCATCTCCTTGTGCTCCGGTTCGCCATTCCAGCCGCTTTACTAGCAATCTCCCTCCTTGGAGAATCAGCACCTTTAACCTCCTGTTCCGAACACGTTGCAATTTGTCCTGAGGATGAACGGGAAGAGGGGGAACCAATGAGAGACTAGCTCTAGGTGTTGGGACAGGCACAGGTCACTCTATTTTCCCATCAGGAAGCAGAATTAACCACAGGCTCAGCCTGCCGCCCGGAGCCAGAATAGGGCCTGAAGCAATCCTGCGCTTTTGCGGCCAGCTCCCAAGAAAGCGAGTTGAAAAATGGAGCTCAGGGGCACTGCAATTCACAAACCTGCAGAGTTAGAAATGATAACTCTCGTCCACAAATATATGGAGGGAAGGCAACGAAGAGGATTTGAAAGCAAGGCAGAATTGCAGGAAACCGATTTCAGGAGGTAGATTCGAATCGCCTTTAAAGCACAGGAAAAGCGG
This sequence comes from Balaenoptera borealis, assembly GCF_965194805.1. Lineage (NCBI taxonomy): Eukaryota > Metazoa > Chordata > Mammalia > Artiodactyla > Balaenopteridae > Balaenoptera > Balaenoptera borealis. The sequence goes on from NW_028122895.1 coordinate 109,037, forward strand.
CAAAACCTCGACAATGATGCCCTTGGCCAAAAAGGGCGTATGCGTTTTTTCCTGAATATATTCAGGAAAAAACGCATACGCCCTTTTTGGCCAACCAAGCAACCTGGAAAGGCAAATCAGCGCTACAAAGAAGTCTCGCTTCCCATCGGTCAAAAGGGCCATGCTGAATAAAGTGTCAAAACCAGAAATGCAGGACAGGCCATGGAGAAATGGGAGCCTTGCTACGCTGATGGGCGGGCTGTAAATTGCCAACAGCCACTCTGGAGAAGTGTACGGTGTGTCCTGAAACATCTAAAAAACTCAGCTTAGAGAGCATAGGGCACTTCCACTCATGGGCGTATAAATTGGGAAAACTAAAAATCAGCAAGACACAGGCACCCCAAAGTTTAGGGCTGCTCTGTTGACAAGAACCTCCACTTCGTTACACCTTAAACATCCCAGGAAAGAGAAGAATGGATAAAGAAGTTGTGGTCCTTATGTACAATGGAATATCACTCAGCCATGAAATCAACGTCATAAGGCTAGGAGCAGCATGATGAGTGGATTTAGGTACGACGATTCTAAGTGAAATAAGTCACACAGAAAAAGACACTTATCATAAGATATCACTTACAGAGGGAATGTAAAAACCGCTACCCTTGAACTGAATTACAAAACAGAACAGAGTCGCACGTTTAGAAAACACACTATGGCTGCTTAACGGGAAAGGTGAGGTGGGGTGATGCATAAAACAAGGGTTTCAAATTAGCTCAGACACCGTTCCATAAACCCAATATGTAATAGACCAGACCTACTCCTTGCTCAGTGAACTGGACTCAACGCCCCCTATTCACCGCCCAAGAATATATCTGACTAGTAAGAATCTTAAAACCTATGTATTGATATCTCTCTGTAAGTGAGTCAAGTGGGTGTAAAGCGGCATAAACACAGCAGTGCAAAGCAGCTAAACCCTATTATAAAAATCAATTACTTTTAAAAACCCGTGAAACAAAGACAGTGAAAGAGAGAGAAATTCTTACAAAATTCGTTCAGGGGCTGCGATGCCACCTGGATTGACCATATCTAGACCCACAGCTGATTGAGACATAAAGGAGGACACTCTTGGGGCTGAGAGGTTTGGTGAGGTTGGGTGAGCTAACGCAGACCCTGTAAAGTAATACGGCGTGGTACCCATCCCATGGGTCCCAAATCTCCAGGTTCAAGGGCATCGTCCTACGTCGAAAACATGCACGAGAAACCCAGAAGATGGTACACCATGTGACCGGGAAAGGTTTCTAAAACGCACCTCATTTCTCATCTCCTTGTGCTCCGGTTCGCCATTCCAGCCGCTTTACTAGCAATCTCCCTCCTTGGAGAATCAGCACCTTTAACCTCCTGTTCCGAACACGTTGCAATTTGTCCTGAGGATGAACGGGAAGAGGGGGAACCAATGAGAGACTAGCTCTAGGTGTTGGGACAGGCAGAGGTCACTCTATTTTCCCATCAGGAAGCAGAATTAACCACAGGCTCAGCCTGCCGCCCGGAGCCAGAATAGGGCCTGAAGCAATCCTGCGCTTTTGCGGCCAGCTCCCAAGAAAGCGAGTTGAAAAATGGAGCTCAGGGGCACTGCAATTCACAAACCTGCAGAGTTAGAAATGATAACTCTCGTCCACAAATATATGGAGGGAAGGCAACGAAGAGGATTTGAAAGCAAGGCAGAATTGCAGGAAACCGATTTCAGGAGGTAGATTCGAATCGCCTTTAAAGCACAGGAAAAGCGGCAAAACCTCGACAATGATGCCCTTGGCCAAAAAGGGCGTATGCGTTTTTTCCTGAATATATTCAGGAAAAAACGCATACGCCCTTTTTGGCCAACCAAGCAACCTGGAAAGGCAAATCAGCGCTACAAAGAAGTCTCGCTTCCCATCGGTCAAAAGGGCCATGCTGAATAAAGTGTCAAAACCAGAAATGCAGGACAGGCCATGGAGAAATGGGAGCCTTGCTACGCTGATGGGCGGGCTGTAAATTGCCAACAGCCACTCTGGAGAAGTGTACGGTGTGTCCTGAAACATCTAAAAAACTCAGCTTAGAGAGCATAGGGCACTTCCACTCATGGGCGTATAAATTGGGAAAACTAAAAATCAGCAAGACACAGGCACCCCAAAGTTTAGGGCTGCTCTGTTGACAAGAACCTCCACTTCGTTACACCTTAAACATCCCAGGAAAGAGAAGAATGGATAAAGAAGTTGTGGTCCTTATGTACAATGGAATATCACTCAGCCATGAAATCAACGTCATAAGGCTAGGAGCAGCATGATGAGTGGATTTAGGTACGACGATTCTAAGTGAAATAAGTCACACAGAAAAAGACACTTATCATAAGATATCACTTACAGAGGGAATGTAAAAACCGCTACCCTTGAACTGAATTACAAAACAGAACAGAGTCGCACGTTTAGAAAACACACTATGGCTGCTTAACGGGAAAGGTGAGGTGGGGTGATGCATAAAACAAGGGTTTCAAATTAGCTCAGATACCGTTCCATAAACCCAATATGTAATAGACCAGACCTACTCCTTGCTCAGTGAACTGGACTCAACGCCCCCTATTCACCGCCCAAGAATATATCTGACTAGTAAGAATCTTAAAACCTATGTATTGATATCTCTCTGTAAGTGAGTCAAGTGGGTGTAAAGCGGCATAAACACAGCAGTGCAAAGCAGCTAATCCCTATTATAAAAATCAATTACTTTTAAAAACCCGTGAAACAAAGACAGTGAAAGAGAGAGAAATTCTTACAAAATTCGTTCAGGGGCTGCGATGCCACCTGGATTGACCATATCTAGACCCACAGCTGATTGAGACATAAGGGAGGACACTCTTGGGGCTGAGAGGTTTGGTGAGGTTGGGTGAGCTAACGCAGACCCTGTAAAGTAATACGGCGTGGTACCCATCCCATGGGTCCCAAATCTCCAGGTTCAAGGGCATCGTCCTACGTCGAAAACATGCACGAGAAACCCAGAAGATGGTACACCATGTGACCGGGAAAGGTTTCTAAAACGCACCTCATTTCTCATCTCCTTGTGCTCCGGTTCGCCATTCCAGCCGCTTTACTAGCAATCTCCCTCCTTGGAGAATCAGCACCTTTAACCTCCTGTTCCGAACACGTTGCAATTTGTCCTGAGGATGAACGGGAAGAGGGGGAACCAATGAGAGACTAGCTCTAGGTGTTGGGACAGGCACAGGTCACTCTATTTTCCCATCAGGAAGCAGAATTAACCACAGGCTCAGCCTGCCGCCCGAAGCCAGAATAGGGCCTGAAGCAATCCTGCGCTTTTGCGGCCAGCTCCCAAGAAAGCGAGTTGAAAAATGGAGCTCAGGGGCACTGCAATTCACAAACCTGCAGAGTTAGAAATGATAACTCTCGTCCACAAATATATGGAGGGAAGGCAACGAAGAGGATTTGAAAGCAAGGCAGAATTGCAGGAAACCGATTTCAGGAGGTAGATTCGAATCGCCTTTAAAGCACAGGAAAAGCGGCAAAACCTCGACAATGATGCCCTTGGCCAAAAAGGGCGTATGCGTTTTTTCCTGAATATATTCAGGAAAAAACGCATACGCCCTTTTTGGCCAACCAAGCTACCTGGAAAGGCAAATCAGCGCTACAAAGAAGTCTCGCTTCCCATCGGTCAAAAGGGCCATGCTGAATAAAGTGTCAAAACCAGAAATGCAGGACAGGCCATGGAGAAATGGGAGCCTTGCTACGCTGATGGGCGGGCTGTAAATTGCCAACAGCCACTCTGGAGAAGTGTACGGTGTGTCCTGAAACATCTAAAAAACTCAGCTTAGAGAGCATAGGGCACTTCCACTCATGGGCGTATAAATTGGGAAAACTAAAAATCAGCAAGACACAGGCACCCCAAAGTTTAGGGCTGCTCTGTTGACAAGAACCTCCACTTCGTTACACCTTAAACATCCCAGGAAAGAGAAGAATGGATAAAGAAGTTGTGGTCCTTATGTACAATGGAATATCACTCAGCCATGAAATCAACGTCATAAGGCTAGGAGCAGCATGATGAGTGGATTTAGGTACGACGATTCTAAGTGAAATAAGTCACACAGAAAAAGACACTTATCATAAGATATCACTTACAGAGGGAATGTAAAAACCGCTACCCTTGAACTGAATTACAAAACAGAACAGAGTCGCACGTTTAGAAAACACACTATGGCTGCTTAACGGGAAAGGTGAGGTGGGGTGATGCATAAAACAAGGGTTTCAAATTAGCTCAGATACCGTTCCATAAACCCAATATGTAATAGACCAGACCTACTCCTTGCTCAGTGAACTGGACTCAACGCCCCCTATTCACCGCCCAAGAATATATCTGACTAGTAAGAATCTTAAAACCTATGTATTGATATCTCTCTGTAAGTGAGTCAAGTGGGTGTAAAGCGGCATAAACACAGCAGTGCAAAGCAGCTAAACCCTATTATAAAAATCAATTACTTTTAAAAACCCGTGAAACAAAGACAGTGAAAGAGAGAGAAATTCTTACAAAATTCGTTCAGGGGCTGCGATGCCACCTGGATTGACCATATCTAGACCCACAGCTGATTGAGACATAAGGGAGGACACTCTTGGGGCTGAGAGGTTTGGTGAGGTTGGGTGAGCTAACGCAGACCCTGTAAAGTAATACGGCGTGGTACCCATCCCATGGGTCCCAAATCTCCAGGTTCAAGGGCATCGTCCTACATCGAAAACATGCACGAGAAACCCAGAAGATGGTACACCGTGTGACCGGGAAAGATTTCTAAAACGCACCTCATTTCTCATCTCCTTGTGCTCCGGTTCGCCATTCCAGCCGCTTTACTAGCAATCTCCCTCCTTGGAGAATCAGCACCTTTAACCTCCTGTTCCGAACACATTGCAATTTGTCCTGAGGATGAACGGGAAGAGGGGTAACCAATGAGAGACTAGCTCTAGGTGTTGGGACAGGCACAGGTCACTCTATTTTCCCATCAGGAAGCAGAATTAACCACAGGCTCAGCCTGCCGCCCGGAGCCAGAATAGGGCCTGAAGCAATCCTGCGCTTTTGCGGCCAGCTCCCAAGAAAGCGAGTTGAAAAATGGAGCTCAGGGGCACTGCAATTCACAAACCTGCAGAGTTAGAAATGATAACTCTCGTCCACAAATATATGGAGGGAAGGCAACGAAGAGGATTTGAAAGCAAGGCAGAATTGCAGGAAACCGATTTCAGGAGGTAGATTCGAATCGCCTTTAAAGCACAGGAAAAGCGGCAAAACCTCGACAATGATGCCCTTGGCCAAAAAGGGCGTATGCGTTTTTTCCTGAATATATTCAGGAAAAAACGCATACGCCCTTTTTGGCCAACCAAGCAACCTGGAAAGGCAAATCAGCGCTACAAAGAAGTCTCGCTTCCCATCGGTCAAAAGGGCCATGCTGAATAAAGTGTCAAAACCAGAAATGCAGGACAGGCCATGGAGAAATGGGAGCCTTGCTACGCTGATGGGCGGGCTGTAAATTGCCAACAGCCACTCTGGAGAAGTGTACGGTGTGTCCTGAAACATCTAAAAAACTCAGCTTAGAGAGCATAGGGCACTTCCACTCATGGGCGTATAAATTGGGAAAACTAAAAATCAGCAAGACACAGGCACCCCAAAGTTTAGGGCTGCTCTGTTGACAAGAACCTCCACTTCGTTACACCTTAAACATCCCAGGAAAGAGAAGAATGGATAAAGAAGTTGTGGTCCTTATGTACAATGGAATATCACTCAGCCATGAAATCAACGTCATAAGGCTAGGAGCAGCATGATGAGTGGATTTAGGTACGACGATTCTAAGTGAAATAAGTCACACAGAAAAAGACACTTATCATAAGATATCACTTACAGAGAGAATGTAAAAACCGCTACCCTTGAACTGAATTACAAAACAGAACAGAGTCGCACGTTTAGAAAACACACTATGGCTGCTTAACGGGAAAGGTGAGGTGGGGTGATGCATAAAACAAGGGTTTCAAATTAGCTCAGATACCGTTCCATAAACCCAATATGTAATAGACAAGACCTACTCCTTGCTCAGTGAACTGGACTCAACAACCCCTATTCACCGCCCAGGAATATATCTGACTAGTAAGAATCTTAAAACCTATGTATTGATATCTCTCTGTAAGTGAGTCAAGTGGGTGTAAAGCGGCATAAACACAGCAGTGCAAAGCAGCTAAACCCTATTATAAAAATCAATTACTTTTAAAAACCCGTGAAACAAAGACAGTGAAAGAGAGAGAAATTCTTACAAAATTCGTTCAGGGGCTGCGATGCCACCTGGATTGACCATATCTAGACCCACAGCTGATTGAGACATAAGGGTGGACACTCTTGGGGCTGAGAGGTTTGGTGAGGTTGGGTGAGCTAACGCAGACCCTTTAAAGTAATACGGCGTGGTACCCATCCCATGGGTCCCAAATCTCCAGGTTCCAGGGCATCTTCCTACGTCGAAAACATGCACGAGAAACCCAGAAGATGGTACACCGTGTGACCGGGAAAGGTTTCTAAAACGCACCTCATTTCTCATCTCCTTGTGCTCCGGTTCGCCATTCCAGCCGCTTTACTAGCAATCTCCCTCCTTGGAGAATCAGCACCTTTAACCTCCTGTTCCGTACACGTTGCAATTTGTCCTGAGGATGAACGGGAAGAGGGGGAACCAATGAGAGACTAGCTCTAGGTGTTGGGACAGGCACAGGTCACTCTATTTTCCCATCAGGAAGCAGAATTAACCACAGGCTCAGCCTGCCGCCCGGAGCCAGAATAGGGCCTGAAGCAATCCTGCGCTTTTGCGGCCAGCTCCCAAGAAAGCGAGTTGAAAAATGGAGCTCAGGGGCACTGCAATTCACAAACCTGCAGAGTTAGAAATGATAACTCTCGTCCACAAATATATGGAGGGAAGGCTACGAAGAGGATTTGAAAGCAAGGCAGAATTGCAGGAAACCGATTTCAGGAGGTAGATTCGAATCGCCTTTAAAGCACAGGAAAAGCGGCAAAACCTCGACAATGATGCCCTTGGCCAAAAAGGGCGTATGCGTTTTTTCCTGAATATATTCAGGAAAAAACGCATACGCCCTTTTTGGCCAAGCAAGCAACCTGGAAAGGCAAATCAGCGCTACAAAGAAGTCTCGCTTCCCATCGGTCAAAAGGGCCATGCTGAATAAAGTGTCAAAACCAGAAATGCAGGACAGGCCATGGAGAAATGGGAGCCTTGCTACGCTGATGGGCAGGCTGTAAATTGCCAACAGCCACTCTGGAGAAGTGTACGGTGTGTCCTGAAACATCTAAAAAACTCAGCTTAGAGAGCATAGGGCACTTCCACTCATGGGCGTATAAATTGGGAAAACTAAAAATCAGCAAGACACAGGCACCCCAAAGTTTAGGGCTGCTCTGTTGACAAGAACCTCCACTTCGTTACACCTTAAACATCCCAGGAAAGAGAAGAATGGATAAAGAAGTTGTGGTCCTTATGTACAATGGAATATCACTCAGCCATGAAATCAACGTCATAAGGCTAGGAGCAGCATGATGAGTGGATTTAGGTACGACGATTCTAAGTGAAATAAGTCACACAGAAAAAGACACTTATCATAAGATATCACTTACAGAGGGAATGTAAAAACCGCTACCCTTGAACTGAATTACAAAACAGAACAGAGTCGCACGTTTAGAAAACACACTATGGCTGCTTAACGGGAAAGGTGAGGTGGGGTGATGCATAAAACAAGGGTTTCAAATTAGCTCAGATACCGTTCCATAAACCCAATATGTAATAGACAAGACCTACTCCTTGCTCAGTGAACTGGACTCAACAACCCCTATTCACCGCCCAAGAATATATCTGACTAGTAAGAATCTTAAAACCTATGTAGTGATATCTCTCTGTAAGTGAGTCAAGTAGGTGTAAAGCGGCATAAACACAGCAGTGCAAAGCAGCTAAACCCCATTATAAAAATCAATTACTTTTAAAAACCCGTGAAACAAAGACAGTGAAAGAGAGAGAAATTCTTACAAAATTCGTTCAGGGGCTGCGATGCCAGCTGGATTGACCATATCTAGACCCACAGATGACTGAGACATAAGGGTGGACACTCTTGGGGCTGAGAGGTTTGGTGAGGTTGGGTGAGCTAACGCAGACCCTTTAAAGTAATACGGCGTGGTACCCATCCCATGGGTCCCAAATCTCCAGGTTCCAGGGCATCTTCCTACGTCGAAAACATGCACGAGCAACCCAGAAGATGGTACACCGTGTGACCGGGAAAGGTTTCTAAAACGCACCTCATTTCTCATCTCCTTGTGCTCCGGTTCGCCATTCCAGCCGCTTTACTAGCAATCTCCCTCCTTGGAGAATCAGCACCTTTAACCTCCTGTTCCGTACACGTTGCAATTTGTCCTGAGGATGAACGGGAAGAGGGGGAACCAATGAGAGACTAGCTCTAGGTGTTGGGACAGGCACAGGTCACTCTATTTTCCCATCAGGAAGAAGAATTAACCACAGGCTCAGCCTGCCGCCCGGAGCCAGAATAGGGCCTGAAGCAATCCTGCACTTTTGCGGCCAGCTCCCAAGAAAGCGAGTTGAAAAATGGAGCTCAGGGGCACTGCAATTCACAAACCTGCAGAGTTAGAAATGATAACTCTCGTCCACAAATATATGGAGGGAAGGCTACGAAGAGCATTTGAAAGCAAGGCAGAATTGCAGGAAACCGATTTCAGGAGGTAGATTCGAATCGCCTTTAAAGCACAGGAAAAGCGGCAAAACCTCGACAATGATGCCCTTGGCCAAAAAGGGCGTATGCGTTTTTTCCTGAATATATTCAGGAAAAAACGCATACGCCCTTTTTGGCCAACCAAGCAACCTGGAAAGGCAAATCAGCGCTACAAAGAAGTCTCGCTTCCCATCGGTCAAAAGGGCCATGCTGAATAAAGTGTCAAAACCAGAAATGCAGGACAGGCCATGGAGAAATGGGAGCCTTGCTACGCTGATGGGCGGGCTGTAAATTGCCAACAGCCACTCTGGAGAAGTGTACGGTGTGTCCTGAAACATCTAAAAAACTCAGCTTAGAGAGCATAGGGCACTTCCACTCATGGGCGTATAAATTGGGAAAACTAAAAATCAGCAAGACACAGGCACCCCAAAGTTTAGGGCTGCTCTGTTGACAAGAACCTCCACTTCGTTACACCTTAAACATCCCAGGAAAGAGAAGAATGGATAAAGAAGTTGTGGTCCTTATGTACAATGGAATATCACTCAGCCATGAAATCAACGTCATAAGGCTAGGAGCAGCATGATGAGTGGATTTAGGTACGACGATTCTAAGTGAAATAAGTCACACAGAAAAAGACACTTATCATAAGATATCACTTACAGAGAGAATGTAAAAACCGCTACCCTTGAACTGAATTACAAAACAGAACAGAGTCGCACGTTTAGAAAACACACTATGGCTGCTTAACGGGAAAGGTGAGGTGGGGTGATGCATAAAACAAGGGTTTCAAATTAGCTCAGATACCGTTCCATAAACCCAATATGTAATAGACAAGACCTACTCCTTGCTCAGTGAACTGGACTCAACAACCCCTATTCACCGCCCAAGAATATATCTGACTAGTAAGAATCTTAAAACCTATGTAGTGATATCTCTCTGTAAGTGAGTCAAGTGGGTGTAAAGCGGCATAAACACAGCAGTGCAAAGCAGCTAAACCCCATTATAAAAATCAATTACTTTTAAAAACCCGTGAAACAAAGACAGTGAAAGAGAGAGAAATTCTTACAAAATTCGTTCAGGGGCTGCGATGCCACCTGGATTGACCATATCTAGACCCACAGCTGATTGAGACATAAGGGTGGACACTCTTGGGGCTGAGAGGTTTGGTGAGGTTGGGTGAGCTAACGCAGACCCTTTAAAGTAATACGGCGTGGTACCCATCCCATGGGTCCCAAATCTCCAGGTTCCAGGGCATCTTCCTACGTCGAAAACATGCACGAGCAACCCAGAAGATGGTACACCGTGTGACCGGGAAAGGTTTCTAAAACGCACCTCATTTCTCATCTCCTTGTGCTCCGGTTCGCCATTCCAGCCGCTTTACTAGCAATCTCCCTCCTTGGAGAATCAGCACCTTTAACCTCCTGTTCCGTACACGTTGCAATTTGTCCTGAGGATGAACGGGAAGAGGGGGAACCAATGAGAGACTAGCTCTAGGTGTTGGGACAGGCACAGGTCACTCTATTTTCCCATCAGGAAGAAGAATTAACCACAGGCTCAGCCTGCCGCCCGGAGCCAGAATAGGGCCTGAAGCAATCCTGCGCTTTTGCGGCCAGCTCCCAAGAAAGCGAGTTGAAAAATGGAGCTCAGGGGCACTGCAATTCACAAACCTGCAGAGTTAGAAATGATAACTCTCGTCCACAAATATATGGAGGGAAGGCTACGAAGAGGATTTGAAAGCAAGGCAGAATTGCAGGAAACCGATTTCAGGAGGTAGATTCGAATCGCCTTTAAAGCACAGGAAAAGCGGCAAAACCTCGACAATGATGCCCTTGGCCAAAAAGGGCGTATGCGTTTTTTCCTGAATATATTCAGGAAAAAACGCATACGCCCTTTTTGGCCAACCAAGCAACCTGGAAAGGCAAATCAGCGCTACAAAGAAGTCTCGCTTCCCATCGGTCAAAAGGGCCATGCTGAATAAAGTGTCAAAACCAGAAATGCAGGACAGGCCATGGAGAAATGGGAGCCTTGCTACGCTGATGGGCGGGCTGTAAATTGCCAACAGCCACTCTGGAGAAGTGTACGGTGTGTCCTGAAACATCTAAAAAACTCAGCTTAGAGAGCATAGGGCACTTCCACTCATGGGCGTATAAATTGGGAAAACTAAAAATCAGCAAGACACAGGCACCCCAAAGTTTAGGGCTGCTCTGTTGACAAGAACCTCCACTTCGTTACACCTTAAACATCCCAGGAAAGAGAAGAATGGATAAAGAAGTTGTGGTCCTTATGTACAATGGAATATCACTCAGCCATGAAATCAACGTCATAAGGCTAGGAGCAGCATGATGAGTGGATTTAGGTACGACGATTCTAAGTGAAATAAGTCACACAGAAAAAGACACTTATCATAAGATATCACTTACAGAGGGAATGTAAAAACCGCTACCCTTGAACTGAATTACAAAACAGAACAGAGTCGCACGTTTAGAAAACACACTATGGCTGCTTAACGGGAAAGGTGAGGTGGGGTGATGCATAAAACAAGGGTTTCAAATTAGCTCAGATACCGTTCCATAAACCCAATATGTAATAGACAAGACCTACTCCTTGCTCAGTGAACTGGACTCAACAACCCCTATTCACCGCCCAAGAATATATCTGACTAGTAAGAATCTTAAAACCTATGTATTGATATCTCTCTGTAAGTGAGTCAAGTGGGTGTAAAGCGGCATAAACACAGCAGTGCAAAGCAGCTAAACCCTATTATAAAAATCAATTACTTTTAAAAACCCGTGAAACAAAGACAGTGAAAGAGAGAGAAATTCTTACAAAATTCGTTCAGGGGCTGCGATGCCACCTGGATTGACCATATCTAGACCCACAGCTGATTGAGACATAAGGGTGGACACTCTTGGGGCTGAGAGGTTTGGTGAGGTTGGGTGAGCTAACGCAGACCCTTTAAAGTAATACGGCGTGGTACCCATCCCATGGGTCCCAAATCTCCAGGTTCCAGGGCATCTTCCTACGTCGAAAACATGCACGAGAAACCCAGAAGATGGTACACCGTGTGACCGGGAAAGGTTTCTAAAACGCACCTCATTTCTCATCTCCTTGTGCTCCGGTTCGCCATTCCAGCCGCTTTACTAGCAATCGCCCTCCTTGGAGAATCAGCACCTTTAACCTCCTGTTCCGTACACATTGCAATTTGTCCTGAGGATGAACGGGAAGAGGGGGAACCAATGAGAGACTAGCTCTAGGTGTTGGGACAGGCACACGTCACTCTATTTTCCCATCAGGAAGAAGAATTAACCACAGGCTCAGCCTGCCGCCCGGAGCCAGAATAGGGCCTGAAGCAATCCTGCGCTTTTGCGGCCAGCTCCCAAGAAAGCGAGTTGAAAAATGGAGCTCAGGGGCACTGCAATTCACAAACCTGCAGAGTTAGAAATGATAACTCTCGTCCACAAATATATGGAGGGAAGGCTACGAAGAGGATTTGAAAGCAAGGCAGAATTGCAGGAAACCGATTTCAGGAGGTAGATTCGAATCGCCTTTAAAGCACAGGAAAAGCGGCAAAACCTCGACAATGATGCCCTTGGCCAAAAAGGGCGTATGCGTTTTTTCCTGAATATATTCAGGAAAAAACGCATACGCCCTTTTTGGCCAACCAAGCAACCTGGAAAGGCAAATCAGCGCTACAAAGAAGTCTCGCTTCCCATCGGTCAAAAGGGCCATGCTGAATAAAGTGTCAAAACCAGAAATGCAGGACAGGCCATGGAGAAATGGGAGCCTTGCTACGCTGATGGGCGGGCTGTAAATTGCCAACAGCCACTCTGGAGAAGTGTACGGTGTGTCCTGAAACATCTAAAAAACTCAGCTTAGAGAGCATAGGGCACTTCCACTCATGGGCGTATAAATTGGGAAAACTAAAAATCAGCAAGACACAGGCACCCCAAAGTTTAGGGCTGCTCTGTTGACAAGAACCTCCACTTCGTTACACCTTAAACATCCCAGGAAAGAGAAGAATGGATAAAGAAGTTGTGGTCCTTATGTACAATGGAATATCACTCAGCCATGAAATCAACGTCATAAGGCTAGGAGCAGCATGATGAGTGGATTTAGGTACGACGATTCTAAGTGAAATAAGTCACACAGAAAAAGACACTTATCATAAGATATCACTTACAGAGGGAATGTAAAAACCGCTACCCTTGAACTGAATTACAAAACAGAACAGAGTCGCACGTTTAGAAAACACACTATGGCTGCTTAACGGGAAAGGTGAGGTGGGGTGATGCATAAAACAAGGGTTTCAAATTAGCTCAGATACCGTTCCATAAACCCAATATGTAATAGACAAGACCTACTCCTTGCTCAGTGAACTGGACTCAACAACCCCTATTCACCGCCCAAGAATATATCTGACTAGTAAGAATCTTAAAACCTATGTATTGATATCTCTCTGTAAGTGAGTCAAGTGGGTGTAAAGCGGCATAAACACAGCAGTGCAAAGCAGCTAAACCCTATTATAAAAATCAATTACTTTTAAAAACCCGTGAAACAAAGACAGTGAAAGAGAGAGAAATTCTTACAAAATTCGTTCAGGGGCTGCGATGCCACCTGGATTGACCATATCTAGACCCACAGCTGATTGAGACATAAGGGTGGACACTCTTGGGGCTGAGAGGTTTGGTGAGGTTGGGTGAGCTAACGCAGACCCTTTAAAGTAATACGGCGTGGTACCCATCCCATGGGTCCCAAATCTCCAGGTTCCAGGGCATCTTCCTACGTCGAAAACATGCACGAGCAACCCAGAAGATGGTACACCGTGTGACCGGGAAAGGTTTCTAAAACGCACCTCATTTCTCATCTCCTTGTGCTCCGGTTCGCCATTCCAGCCGCTTTACTAGCAATCTCCCTCCTTGGAGAATCAGCACCTTTAACCTCCTGTTCCGTACACGTTGCAATTTGTCCTGAGGATGAACGGGAAGAGGGGGAACCAATGAGAGACTAGCTCTAGGTGTTGGGACAGGCACAGGTCACTCTATTTTCCCATCAGGAAGAAGAATTAACCACAGGCTCAGCCTGCCGCCCGGAGCCAGAATAGGGCCTGAAGCAATCCTGCGCTTTTGCGGCCAGCTCCCAAGAAAGCGAGTTGAAAAATGGAGCTCAGGGGCACTGCAATTCACAAACCTGCAGAGTTAGAAATGATAACTCTCGTCCACAAATATATGGAGGGAAGGCTACGAAGAGGATTTGAAAGCAAGGCAGAATTGCAGGAAACCGATTTCAGGAGGTAGATTCGAATCGCCTTTAAAGCACAGGAAAAGCGGCAAAACCTCGACAATGATGCCCTTGGCCAAAAAGGGCGTATGCGTTTTTTCCTGAATATATTCAGGAAAAAACGCATACGCCCTTTTTGGCCAACCAAGCAACCTGGAAAGGCAAATCAGCGCTACAAAGAAGTCTCGCTTCCCATCGGTCAAAAGGGCCATGCTGAATAAAGTGTCAAAACCAGAAATGCAGGACAGGCCATGGAGAAATGGGAGCCTTGCTACGCTGATGGGCGGGCTGTAAATTGCCAACAGCCACTCTGGAGAAGTGTACGGTGTGTCCTGAAACATCTAAAAAACTCAGCTTAGAGAGCATAGGGCACTTCCACTCATGGGCGTATAAATTGGGAAAACTAAAAATCAGCAAGACACAGGCACCCCAAAGTTTAGGGCTGCTCTGTTGACAAGAACCTCCACTTCGTTACACCTTAAACATCCCAGGAAAGAGAAGAATGGATAAAGAAGTTGTGGTCCTTATGTACAATGGAATATCACTCAGCCATGAAATCAACGTCATAAGGCTAGGAGCAGCATGATGAGTGGATTTAGGTACGACGATTCTAAGTGAAATAAGTCACACAGAAAAAGACACTTATCATAAGATATCACTTACAGAGAGAATGTAAAAACCGCTACCCTTGAACTGAATTACAAAACAGAACAGAGTCGCACGTTTAGAAAACACACTATGGCTGCTTAACGGGAAAGGTGAGGTGGGGTGATGCATAAAACAAGGGTTTCAAATTAGCTCAGATACCGTTCCATAAACCCAATATGTAATAGACAAGACCTACTCCTTGCTCAGTGAACTGGACTCAACAACCCCTATTCACCGCCCAAGAATATATCTGACTAGTAAGAATCTTAAAACCTATGTATTGATATCTCTCTGTAAGTGAGTCAAGTGGGTGTAAAGCGGCATAAACACAGCAGTGCAAAGCAGCTAAACCCTATTATAAAAATCAATTACTTTTAAAAACCCGTGAAACAAAGACAGTGAAAGAGAGAGAAATTCTTACAAAATTCGTTCAGGGGCTGCGATGCCACCTGGATTGACCATATCTAGACCCACAGCTGATTGAGACATAAGGGTGGACACTCTTGGGGCTGAGAGGTTTGGTGAGGTTGGGTGAGCTAACGCAGACCCTTTAAAGTAATACGGCGTGGTACCCATCCCATGGGTCCCAAATCTCCAGGTTCCAGGGCATCTTCCTACGTCGAAAACATGCACGAGAAACCCAGAAGATGGTACACCGTGTGACCGGGAAAGGTTTCTAAAACGCACCTCATTTCTCATCTCCTTGTGCTCCGGTTCGCCATTCCAGCCGCTTTACTAGCAATCGCCCTCCTTGGAGAATCAGCACCTTTAACCTCCTGTTCCGTACACATTGCAATTTGTCCTGAGGATGAACGGGAAGAGGGGGAACCAATGAGAGACTAGCTCTAGGTGTTGGGACAGGCACAGGTCACTCTATTTTCCCATCAGGAAGAAGAATTAACCACAGGCTCAGCCTGCCGCCCGGAGCCAGAATAGGGCCTGAAGCAATCCTGCGCTTTTGCGGCCAGCTCCCAAGAAAGCGAGTTGAAAAATGGAGCTCAGGGGCACTGCAATTCACAAACCTGCAGAGTTAGAAATGATAACTCTCGTCCACAAATATATGGAGGGAAGGCTACGAAGAGGATTTGAAAGCAAGGCAGAATTGCAGGAAACCGATTTCAGGAGGTAGATTCGAATCGCCTTTAAAGCACAGGAAAAGCGGCAAAACCTCGACAATGATGCCCTTGGCCAAAAAGGGCGTATGCGTTTTTTCCTGAATATATTCAGGAAAAAACGCATACGCCCTTTTTGGCCAACCAAGCAACCTGGAAAGGCAAATCAGCGCTACAAAGAAGTCTCGCTTCCCATCGGTCAAAAGGGCCATGCTGAATAAAGTGTCAAAACCAGAAATGCAGGACAGGCCATGGAGAAATGGGAGCCTTGCTACGCTGATGGGCGGGCTGTAAATTGCCAACAGCCACTCTGGAGAAGTGTACGGTGTGTCCTGAAACATCTAAAAAACTCAGCTTAGAGAGCATAGGGCACTTCCACTCATGGGCGTATAAATTGGGAAAACTAAAAATCAGCAAGACACAGGCACCCCAAAGTTTAGGGCTGCTCTGTTGACAAGAACCTCCACTTCGTTACACCTTAAACATCCCAGGAAAGAGAAGAATGGATAAAGAAGTTGTGGTCCTTATGTACAATGGAATATCACTCAGCCATGAAATCAACGTCATAAGGCTAGGAGCAGCATGATGAGTGGATTTAGGTACGACGATTCTAAGTGAAATAAGTCACACAGAAAAAGACACTTATCATAAGATATCACTTACAGAGGGAATGTAAAAACCGCTACCCTTGAACTGAATTACAAAACAGAACAGAGTCGCACGTTTAGAAAACACACTATGGCTGCTTAACGGGAAAGGTGAGGTGGGGTGATGCATAAAACAAGGGTTTCAAATTAGCTCAGATACCGTTCCATAAACCCAATATGTAATAGACAAGACCTACTCCTTGCTCAGTGAACTGGACTCAACAACCCCTATTCACCGCCCAGGAATATATCTGACTAGTAAGAATCTTAAAACCTATGTAGTGATATCTCTCTGTAAGTGAGTCAAGTGGGTGTAAAGCGGCATAAACACAGCAGTGCAAAGCAGCTAAACCCTATTATAAAAATCAATTACTTTTAAAAACCCGTGAAACAAAGACAGTGAAAGAGAGAGAAATTCTTACAAAATTCGTTCAGGGGCTGCGATGCCACCTGGATTGACCATATCTAGACCCACAGCTGATTGAGACATAAGGGTGGACACTCTTGGGGCTGAGAGGTTTGGTGAGGTTGGGTGAGCTAACGCAGACCCTTTAAAGTAATACGGCGTGGTACCCATCCCATGGGTCCCAAATCTCCAGGTTCCAGGGCATCTTCCTACGTCGAAAACATGCACGAGAAACCCAGAAGATGGTACACCGTGTGACCGGGAAAGGTTTCTAAAACGCACCTCATTTCTCATCTCCTTGTGCTCCGGTTCGCCATTCCAGCCGCTTTACTAGCAATCTCCCTCCTTGGAGAATCAGCACCTTTAACCTCCTGTTCCGTACACGTTGCAATTTGTCCTGAGGATGAACGGGAAGAGGGGGAACCAATGAGAGACTAGCTCTAGGTGTTGGGACAGGCAGAGGTCACTCTATTTTCCCATCAGGAAGCAGAATTAACCACAGGCTCAGCCTGCCGCCCGGAGCCAGAATAGGGCCTGAAGCAATCCTGCGCTTTTGCGGCCAGCTCCCAAGAAAGCGAGTTGAAAAATGGAGCTCAGGGGCACTGCAATTCACAAACCTGCAGAGTTAGAAATGATAACTCTCGTCCACAAATATATGGAGGGAAGGCTACGAAGAGGATTTGAAAGCAAGGCAGAATTGCAGGAAACCGATTTCAGGAGGTAGATTCGAATCGCCTTTAAAGCACAGGAAAAGCGGCAAAACCTCGACAATGATGCCCTTGGCCAAAAAGGGCGTATGCGTTTTTTCCTGAATATATTCAGGAAAAAACGCATACGCCCTTTTTGGCCAACCAAGCAACCTGGAAAGGCAAATCAGCGCTACAAAGAAGTCTCGCTTCCCATCGGTCAAAAGGGCCATGCTGAATAAAGTGTCAAAACCAGAAATGCAGGACAGGCCATGGAGAAATGGGAGCCTTGCTACGCTGATGGGCGGGCTGTAAATTGCCAACAGCCACTCTGGAGAAGTGTACGGTGTGTCCTGAAACATCTAAAAAACTCAGCTTAGAGAGCATAGGGCACTTCCACTCATGGGCGTATAAATTGGGAAAACTAAAAATCAGCAAGACACAGGCACCCCAAAGTTTAGGGCTGCTCTGTTGACAAGAACCTCCACTTCGTTACACCTTAAACATCCCAGGAAAGAGAAGAATGGATAAAGAAGTTGTGGTCCTTATGTACAATGGAATATCACTCAGCCATGAAATCAACGTCATAAGGCTAGGAGCAGCATGATGAGTGGATTTAGGTACGACGATTCTAAGTGAAATAAGTCACACAGAAAAAGACACTTATCATAAGATATCACTTACAGAGGGAATGTAAAAACCGCTACCCTTGAACTGAATTACAAAACAGAACAGAGTCGCACGTTTAGAAAACACACTATGGCTGCTTAACGGGAAAGGTGAGGTGGGGTGATGCATAAAACAAGGGTTTCAAATTAGCTCAGATACCGTTCCATAAACCCAATATGTAATAGACAAGACCTACTCCTTGCTCAGTGAACTGGACTCAACAACCCCTATTCACCGCCCAAGAATATATCTGACTAGTAAGAATCTTAAAACCTATGTAGTGATATCTCTCTGTAAGTGAGTCAAGTGGGTGTAAAGCGGCATAAACACAGCAGTGCAAAGCAGCTAAACCCTATTATAAAAATCAATTACTTTTAAAAACCCGTGAAACAAAGACAGTGAAAGAGAGAGAAATTCTTACAAAATTCGTTCAGGGGCTGCGATGCCACCTGGATTGACCATATCTAGACCCACAGCTGATTGAGACATAAGGGTGGACACTCTTGGGGCTGAGAGGTTTGGTGAGGTTGGGTGAGCTAACGCAGACCCTTTAAAGTAATACGGCGTGGTACCCATCCCATGGGTCCCAAATCTCCAGGTTCCAGGGCATCTTCCTACGTCGAAAACATGCACGAGCAACCCAGAAGATGGTACACCGTGTGACCGGGAAAGGTTTCTAAAACGCACCTCATTTCTCATCTCCTTGTGCTCCGGTTCGCCATTCCAGCCGCTTTACTAGCAATCTCCCTCCTTGGAGAATCAGCACCTTTAACCTCCTGTTCCGAACACGTTGCAATTTGTCCTGAGGATGAACGGGAAGAGGGGGAACCAATGAGAGACTAGCTCTAGGTGTTGGGACAGGCACAGGTCACTCTATTTTCCCATCAGGAAGCAGAATTAACCACAGGCTCAGCCTGCCGCCCGGAGCCAGAATAGGGCCTGAAGCAATCCTGCGCTTTTGCGGCCAGCTCCCAAGAAAGCGAGTTGAAAAATGGAGCTCAGGGGCACTGCAATTCACAAACCTGCAGAGTTAGAAATGATAACTCTCGTCCACAAATATATGGAGGGAAGGCTACGAAGAGGATTTGAAAGCAAGGCAGAATTGCAGGAAACCGATTTCAGGAGGTAGATTCGAATCGCCTTTAAAGCACAGGAAAAGCGGCAAAACCTCGACAATGATGCCCTTGGCCAAAAAGGGCGTATGCGTTTTTTCCTGAATATATTCAGGAAAAAACGCATACGCCCTTTTTGGCCAACCAAGCAACCTGGAAAGGCAAATCAGCGCTACAAAGAAGTCTCGCTTCCCATCGGTCAAAAGGGCCATGCTGAATAAAGTGTCAAAACCAGAAATGCAGGACAGGCCATGGAGAAATGGGAGCCTTGCTACGCTGATGGGCGGGCTGTAAATTGCCAACAGCCACTCTGGAGAAGTGTACGGTGTGTCCTGAAACATCTAAAAAACTCAGCTTAGAGAGCATAGGGCACTTCCACTCATGGGCGTATAAATTGGGAAAACTAAAAATCAGCAAGACACAGGCACCCCAAAGTTTAGGGCTGCTCTGTTGACAAGAACCTCCACTTCGTTACACCTTAAACATCCCAGGAAAGAGAAGAATGGATAAAGAAGTTGTGGTCCTTATGTACAATGGAATATCACTCAGCCATGAAATCAACGTCATAAGGCTAGGAGCAGCATGATGAGTGGATTTAGGTACGACGATTCTAAGTGAAATAAGTCACACAGAAAAAGACACTTATCATAAGATATCACTTACAGAGAGAATGTAAAAACCGCTACCCTTGAACTGAATTACAAAACAGAACAGAGTCGCACGTTTAGAAAACACACTATGGCTGCTTAACGGGAAAGGTGAGGTGGGGTGATGCATAAAACAAGGGTTTCAAATTAGCTCAGATACCGTTCCATAAACCCAATATGTAATAGACAAGACCTACTCCTTGCTCAGTGAACTGGACTCAACAACCCCTATTCACCGCCCAGGAATATATCTGACTAGTAAGAATCTTAAAACCTATGTATTGATATCTCTCTGTAAGTGAGTCAAGTGGGTGTAAAGCGGCATAAACACAGCAGTGCAAAGCAGCTAAACCCTATTATAAAAATCAATTACTTTTAAAAACCCGTGAAACAAAGACAGTGAAAGAGAGAGAAATTCTTACAAAATTCGTTCAGGGGCTGCGATGCCACCTGGATTGACCATATCTAGACCCACAGCTGATTGAGACATAAGGGTGGACACTCTTGGGGCTGAGAGGTTTGGTGAGGTTGGGTGAGCTAACGCAGACCCTTTAAAGTAATACGGCGTGGTACCCATCCCATGGGTCCCAAATCTCCAGGTTCCAGGGCATCTTCCTACGTCGAAAACATGCACGAGCAACCCAGAAGATGGTACACCGTGTGACCGGGAAAGGTTTCTAAAACGCACCTCATTTCTCATCTCCTTGTGCTCCGGTTCGCCATTCCAGCCGCTTTACTAGCAATCTCCCTCCTTGGAGAATCAGCACCTTTAACCTCCTGTTCCGTACACGTTGCAATTTGTCCTGAGGATGAACGGGAAGAGGGGGAACCAATGAGAGACTAGCTCTAGGTGTTGGGACAGGCAGAGGTCACTCTATTTTCCCATCAGGAAGCAGAATTAACCACAGGCTCAGCCTGCCGCCCGGAGCCAGAATAGGGCCTGAAGCAATCCTGCGCTTTTGCGGCCAGCTCCCAAGAAAGCGAGTTGAAAAATGGAGCTCAGGGGCACTGCAATTCACAAACCTGCAGAGTTAGAAATGATAACTCTCGTCCACAAATATATGGAGGGAAGGCTACGAAGAGGATTTGAAAGCAAGGCAGAATTGCAGGAAACCGATTTCAGGAGGTAGATTCGAATCGCCTTTAAAGCACAGGAAAAGCGGCAAAACCTCGACAATGATGCCCTTGGCCAAAAAGGGCGTATGCGTTTTTTCCTGAATATATTCAGGAAAAAACGCATACGCCCTTTTTGGCCAACCAAGCAACCTGGAAAGGCAAATCAGCGCTACAAAGAAGTCTCGCTTCCCATCGGTCAAAAGGGCCATGCTGAATAAAGTGTCAAAACCAGAAATGCAGGACAGGCCATGGAGAAATGGGAGCCTTGCTACGCTGATGGGCGGGCTGTAAATTGCCAACAGCCACTCTGGAGAAGTGTACGGTGTGTCCTGAAACATCTAAAAAACTCAGCTTAGAGAGCATAGGGCACTTCCACTCATGGGCGTATAAATTGGGAAAACTAAAAATCAGCAAGACACAGGCACCCCAAAGTTTAGGGCTGCTCTGTTGACAAGAACCTCCACTTCGTTACACCTTAAACATCCCAGGAAAGAGAAGAATGGATAAAGAAGTTGTGGTCCTTATGTACAATGGAATATCACTCAGCCATGAAATCAACGTCATAAGGCTAGGAGCAGCATGATGAGTGGATTTAGGTACGACGATTCTAAGTGAAATAAGTCACACAGAAAAAGACACTTATCATAAGATATCACTTACAGAGGGAATGTAAAAACCGCTACCCTTGAACTGAATTACAAAACAGAACAGAGTCGCACGTTTAGAAAACACACTATGGCTGCTTAACGGGAAAGGTGAGGTGGGGTGATGCATAAAACAAGGGTTTCAAATTAGCTCAGATACCGTTCCATAAACCCAATATGTAATAGACAAGACCTACTCCTTGCTCAGTGAACTGGACTCAACAACCCCTATTCACCGCCCAAGAATATATCTGACTAGTAAGAATCTTAAAACCTATGTAGTGATATCTCTCTGTAAGTGAGTCAAGTGGGTGTAAAGCGGCATAAACACAGCAGTGCAAAGCAGCTAAACCCTATTATAAAAATCAATTACTTTTAAAAACCCGTGAAACAAAGACAGTGAAAGAGAGAGAAATTCTTACAAAATTCGTTCAGGGGCTGCGATGCCACCTGGATTGACCATATCTAGACCCACAGCTGATTGAGACATAAGGGTGGACACTCTTGGGGCTGAGAGGTTTGGTGAGGTTGGGTGAGCTAACGCAGACCCTTTAAAGTAATACGGCGTGGTACCCATCCCATGGGTCCCAAATCTCCAGGTTCCAGGGCATCTTCCTACGTCGAAAACATGCACGAGCAACCCAGAAGATGGTACACCGTGTGACCGGGAAAGGTTTCTAAAACGCACCTCATTTCTCATCTCCTTGTGCTCCGGTTCGCCATTCCAGCCGCTTTACTAGCAATCTCCCTCCTTGGAGAATCAGCACCTTTAACCTCCTGTTCCGAACACGTTGCAATTTGTCCTGAGGATGAACGGGAAGAGGGGGAACCAATGAGAGACTAGCTCTAGGTGTTGGGACAGGCACAGGTCACTCTATTTTCCCATCAGGAAGCAGAATTAACCACAGGCTCAGCCTGCCGCCCGGAGCCAGAATAGGGCCTGAAGCAATCCTGCGCTTTTGCGGCCAGCTCCCAAGAAAGCGAGTTGAAAAATGGAGCTCAGGGGCACTGCAATTCACAAACCTGCAGAGTTAGAAATGATAACTCTCGTCCACAAATATATGGAGGGAAGGCAACGAAGAGGATTTGAAAGCAAGGCAGAATTGCAGGAAACCGATTTCAGGAGGTAGATTCGAATCGCCTTTAAAGCACAGGAAAAGCGGCAAAACCTCGACAATGATGCCCTTGGCCAAAAAGGGCGTATGCGTTTTTTCCTGAATATATTCAGGAAAAAACGCATACGCCCTTTTTGGCCAACCAAGCAACCTGGAAAGGCAAATCAGCGCTACAAAGAAGTCTCGCTTCCCATCGGTCAAAAGGGCCATGCTGAATAAAGTGTCAAAACCAGAAATGCAGGACAGGCCATGGAGAAATGGGAGCCTTGCTACGCTGATGGGCGGGCTGTAAATTGCCAACAGCCACTCTGGAGAAGTGTACGGTGTGTCCTGAAACATCTAAAAAACTCAGCTTAGAGAGCATAGGGCACTTCCACTCATGGGCGTATAAATTGGGAAAACTAAAAATCAGCAAGACACAGGCACCCCAAAGTTTAGGGCTGCTCTGTTGACAAGAACCTCCACTTCGTTACACCTTAAACATCCCAGGAAAGAGAAGAATGGATAAAGAAGTTGTGGTCCTTATGTACAATGGAATATCACTCAGCCATGAAATCAACGTCATAAGGCTAGGAGCAGCATGATGAGTGGATTTAGGTACGACGATTCTAAGTGAAATAAGTCACACAGAAAAAGACACTTATCATAAGATATCACTTACAGAGAGAATGTAAAAACCGCTACCCTTGAACTGAATTACAAAACAGAACAGAGTCGCACGTTTAGAAAACACACTATGGCTGCTTAACGGGAAAGGTGAGGTGGGGTGATGCATAAAACAAGGGTTTCAAATTAGCTCAGATACCGTTCCATAAACCCAATATGTAATAGACAAGACCTACTCCTTGCTCAGTGAACTGGACTCAACAACCCCTATTCACCGCCCAGGAATATATCTGACTAGTAAGAATCTTAAAACCTATGTATTGATATCTCTCTGTAAGTGAGTCAAGTGGGTGTAAAGCGGCATAAACACAGCAGTGCAAAGCAGCTAAACCCTATTATAAAAATCAATTACTTTTAAAAACCCGTGAAACAAAGACAGTGAAAGAGAGAGAAATTCTTACAAAATTCGTTCAGGGGCTGCGATGCCACCTGGATTGACCATATCTAGACCCACAGCTGATTGAGACATAAGGGTGGACACTCTTGGGGCTGAGAGGTTTGGTGAGGTTGGGTGAGCTAACGCAGACCCTTTAAAGTAATACGGCGTGGTACCCATCCCATGGGTCCCAAATCTCCAGGTTCAAGGGCATCTTCCTACGTCGAAAACATGCACGAGAAACCCAGAAGATGGTACACCGTGTGACCGGGAAAGGTTTCTAAAACGCACCTCATTTCTCATCTCCTTGTGCTCCGGTTCGCCATTCCAGCCGCTTTACTAGCAATCTCCCTCCTTGGAGAATCAGCACCTTTAACCTCCTGTTCCGTACACGTTGCAATTTGTCCTGAGGATGAACGGGAAGAGGGGGAACCAATGAGAGACTAGCTCTAGGTGTTGGGACAGGCACAGGTCACTCTATTTTCCCATCAGGAAGCAGAATTAACCACAGGCTCAGCCTGCCGCCCGGAGCCAGAATAGGGCCTGAAGCAATCCTGCGCTTTTGCGGCCAGCTCCCAAGAAAGCGAGTTGAAAAATGGAGCTCAGGGGCACTGCAATTCACAAACCTGCAGAGTTAGAAATGATAACTCTCGTCCACAAATATATGGAGGGAAGGCTACGAAGAGGATTTGAAAGCAAGGCAGAATTGCAGGAAACCGATTTCAGGAGGTAGATTCGAATCGCCTTTAAAGCACAGGAAAAGCGGCAAAACCTCGACAATGATGCCCTTGGCCAAAAAGGGCGTATGCGTTTTTTCCTGAATATATTCAGGAAAAAACGCATACGCCCTTTTTGGCCAACCAAGCAACCTGGAAAGGCAAATCAGCGCTACAAAGAAGTCTCGCTTCCCATCGGTCAAAAGGGCCATGCTGAATAAAGTGTCAAAACCAGAAATGCAGGACAGGCCATGGAGAAATGGGAGCCTTGCTACGCTGATGGGCGGGCTGTAAATTGCCAACAGCCACTCTGGAGAAGTGTACGGTGTGTCCTGAAACATCTAAAAAACTCAGCTTAGAGAGCATAGGGCACTTCCACTCATGGGCGTATAAATTGGGAAAACTAAAAATCAGCAAGACACAGGCACCCCAAAGTTTAGGGCTGCTCTGTTGACAAGAACCTCCACTTCGTTACACCTTAAACATCCCAGGAAAGAGAAGAATGGATAAAGAAGTTGTGGTCCTTATGTACAATGGAATATCACTCAGCCATGAAATCAACGTCATAAGGCTAGGAGCAGCATGATGAGTGGATTTAGGTACGACGAATCTAAGTGAAATAAGTCACACAGAAAAAGACACTTATCATAAGATATCACTTACAGAGAGAATGTAAAAACCGCTACCCTTGAACTGAATTACAAAACAGAACAGAGTCGCACGTTTAGAAAACACACTATGGCTGCTTAACGGGAAAGGTGAGGTGGGGTGATGCATAAAACAAGGGTTTCAAATTAGCTCAGATACCGTTCCATAAACCCAATATGTAATAGACAAGACCTACTCCTTGCTCAGTGAACTGGACTCAACAACCCCTATTCACCGCCCAGGAATATATCTGACTAGTAAGAATCTTAAAACCTATGTATTGATATCTCTCTGTAAGTGAGTCAAGTGGGTGTAAAGCGGCATAAACACAGCAGTGCAAAGCAGCTAAACCCTATTATAAAAATCAATTACTTTTAAAAACCCGTGAAACAAAGACAGTGAAAGAGAGAGAAATTCTTACAAAATTCGTTCAGGGGCTGCGATGCCACCTGGATTGACCATATCTAGACCCACAGCTGATTGAGACATAAGGGTGGACACTCTTGGGGCTGAGAGGTTTGGTGAGGTTGGGTGAGCTAACGCAGACCCTTTAAAGTAATACGGCGTGGTACCCATCCCATGGGTCCCAAATCTCCAGGTTCAAGGGCATCTTCCTACGTCGAAAACATGCACGAGAAACCCAGAAGATGGTACACCGTGTGACCGGGAAAGGTTTCTAAAACGCACCTCATTTCTCATCTCCTTGTGCTCCGGTTCGCCATTCCAGCCGCTTTACTAGCAATCTCCCTCCTTGGAGAATCAGCACCTTTAACCTCCTGTTCCGTACACGTTGCAATTTGTCCTGAGGATGAACGGGAAGAGGGGGAACCAATGAGAGACTAGCTCTAGGTGTTGGGACAGGCACAGGTCACTCTATTTTCCCATCAGGAAGCAGAATTAACCACAGGCTCAGCCTGCCGCCCGGAGCCAGAATAGGGCCTGAAGCAATCCTGCGCTTTTGCGGCCAGCTCCCAAGAAAGCGAGTTGAAAAATGGAGCTCAGGGGCACTGCAATTCACAAACCTGCAGAGTTAGAAATGATAACTCTCGTCCACAAATATATGGAGGGAAGGCTACGAAGAGGATTTGAAAGCAAGGCAGAATTGCAGGAAACCGATTTCAGGAGGTAGATTCGAATCGCCTTTAAAGCACAGGAAAAGCGGCAAAACCTCGACAATGATGCCCTTGGCCAAAAAGGGCGTATGCGTTTTTTCCTGAATA
The DNA here is from genome assembly GCF_965194805.1 of Balaenoptera borealis. Classification (NCBI taxonomy): domain Eukaryota; kingdom Metazoa; phylum Chordata; class Mammalia; order Artiodactyla; family Balaenopteridae; genus Balaenoptera; species Balaenoptera borealis. Next base: position 135,495 of record NW_028122895.1, read on the forward strand.
TATTCAGGAAAAAACGCATACGCCCTTTTTGGCCAACCAAGCAACCTGGAAAGGCAAATCAGCGCTACAAAGAAGTCTCGCTTCCCATCGGTCAAAAGGGCCATGCTGAATAAAGTGTCAAAACCAGAAATGCAGGACAGGCCATGGAGAAATGGGAGCCTTGCTACGCTGATGGGCGGGCTGTAAATTGCCAACAGCCACTCTGGAGAAGTGTACGGTGTGTCCTGAAACATCTAAAAAACTCAGCTTAGAGAGCATAGGGCACTTCCACTCATGGGCGTATAAATTGGGAAAACTAAAAATCAGCAAGACACAGGCACCCCAAAGTTTAGGGCTGCTCTGTTGACAAGAACCTCCACTTCGTTACACCTTAAACATCCCAGGAAAGAGAAGAATGGATAAAGAAGTTGTGGTCCTTATGTACAATGGAATATCACTCAGCCATGAAATCAACGTCATAAGGCTAGGAGCAGCATGATGAGTGGATTTAGGTACGACGATTCTAAGTGAAATAAGTCACACAGAAAAAGACACTTATCATAAGATATCACTTACAGAGGGAATGTAAAAACCGCTACCCTTGAACTGAATTACAAAACAGAACAGAGTCGCACGTTTAGAAAACACACTATGGCTGCTTAACGGGAAAGGTGAGGTGGGGTGATGCATAAAACAAGGGTTTCAAATTAGCTCAGATACCGTTCCATAAACCCAATATGTAATAGACAAGACCTACTCCTTGCTCAGTGAACTGGACTCAACAACCCCTATTCACCGCCCAAGAATATATCTGACTAGTAAGAATCTTAAAACCTATGTAGTGATATATCTCTGTAAGTGAGTCAAATAGGTGTAAAGCGGCATAAACACAGCAGTGCAAAGCAGCTAAACCCCATTATAAAAATCAATTACTTTTAAAAACCCGTGAAACAAAGACAGTGAAAGAGAGAGAAATTCTTACAAAATTCGTTCAGGGGCTGCGATGCCAGCTGGATTGACCATATCTAGACCCACAGATGACTGAGACATAAGGGTGGACACTCTTGGGGCTGAGAGGTTTGGTGAGGTTGGGTGAGCTAACGCAGACCCTTTAAAGTAATACGGCGTGGTACCCATCCCATGGGTCCCAAATCTCCAGGTTCCAGGGCATCTTCCTACGTCGAAAACATGCACGAGCAACCCAGAAGATGGTACACCGTGTGACCGGGAAAGGTTTCTAAAACGCACCTCATTTCTCATCTCCTTGTGCTCCGGTTCGCCATTCCAGCCGCTTTACTAGCAATCTCCCTCCTTGGAGAATCAGCACCTTTAACCTCCTGTTCCGTACACGTTGCAATTTGTCCTGAGGATGAACGGGAAGAGGGGGAACCAATGAGAGACTAGCTCTAGGTGTTGGGACAGGCAGAGGTCACTCTATTTTCCCATCAGGAAGCAGAATTAACCACAGGCTCAGCCTGCCGCCCGGAGCCAGAATAGGGCCTGAAGCAATCCTGCGCTTTTGCGGCCAGCTCCCAAGAAAGCGAGTTGAAAAATGGAGCTCAGGGGCACTGCAATTCACAAACCTGCAGAGTTAGAAATGATAACTCTCGTCCACAAATATATGGAGGGAAGGCTACGAAGAGGATTTGAAAGCAAGGCAGAATTGCAGGAAACCGATTTCAGGAGGTAGATTCGAATCGCCTTTAAAGCACAGGAAAAGCGGCAAAACCTCGACAATGATGCCCTTGGCCAAAAAGGGCGTATGCGTTTTTTCCTGAATATATTCAGGAAAAAACGCATACGCCCTTTTTGGCCAACCAAGCAACCTGGAAAGGCAAATCAGCGCTACAAAGAAGTCTCGCTTCCCATCGGTCAAAAGGGCCATGCTGAATAAAGTGTCAAAACCAGAAATGCAGGACAGGCCATGGAGAAATGGGAGCCTTGCTACGCTGATGGGCGGGCTGTAAATTGCCAACAGCCACTCTGGAGAAGTGTACGGTGTGTCCTGAAACATCTAAAAAACTCAGCTTAGAGAGCATAGGGCACTTCCACTCATGGGCGTATAAATTGGGAAAACTAAAAATCAGCAAGACACAGGCACCCCAAAGTTTAGGGCTGCTCTGTTGACAAGAACCTCCACTTCGTTACACCTTAAACATCCCAGGAAAGAGAAGAATGGATAAAGAAGTTGTGGTCCTTATGTACAATGGAATATCACTCAGCCATGAAATCAACGTCATAAGGCTAGGAGCAGCATGATGAGTGGATTTAGGTACGACGATTCTAAGTGAAATAAGTCACACAGAAAAAGACACTTATCATAAGATATCACTTACAGAGAGAATGTAAAAACCGCTACCCTTGAACTGAATTACAAAACAGAACAGAGTCGCACGTTTAGAAAACACACTATGGCTGCTTAACGGGAAAGGTGAGGTGGGGTGATGCATAAAACAAGGGTTTCAAATTAGCTCAGATACCGTTCCATAAACCCAATATGTAATAGACAAGACCTACTCCTTGCTCAGTGAACTGGACTCAACAACCCCTATTCACCGCCCAGGAATATATCTGACTAGTAAGAATCTTAAAACCTATGTATTGATATCTCTCTGTAAGTGAGTCAAGTGGGTGTAAAGCGGCATAAACACAGCAGTGCAAAGCAGCTAAACCCTATTATAAAAATCAATTACTTTTAAAAACCCGTGAAACAAAGACAGTGAAAGAGAGAGAAATTCTTACAAAATTCGTTCAGGGGCTGCGATGCCACCTGGATTGACCATATCTAGACCCACAGCTGATTGAGACATAAGGGTGGACACTCTTGGGGCTGAGAGGTTTGGTGAGGTTGGGTGAGCTAACGCAGACCCTTTAAAGTAATACGGCGTGGTACCCATCCCATGGGTCCCAAATCTCCAGGTTCAAGGGCATCTTCCTACGTCGAAAACATGCACGAGAAACCCAGAAGATGGTACACCGTGTGACCGGGAAAGGTTTCTAAAACGCACCTCATTTCTCATCTCCTTGTGCTCCGGTTCGCCATTCCAGCCGCTTTACTAGCAATCTCCCTCCTTGGAGAATCAGCACCTTTAACCTCCTGTTCCGTACACGTTGCAATTTGTCCTGAGGATGAACGGGAAGAGGGGGAACCAATGAGAGACTAGCTCTAGGTGTTGGGACAGGCACAGGTCACTCTATTTTCCCATCAGGAAGCAGAATTAACCACAGGCTCAGCCTGCCGCCCGGAGCCAGAATAGGGCCTGAAGCAATCCTGCGCTTTTGCGGCCAGCTCCCAAGAAAGCGAGTTGAAAAATGGAGCTCAGGGGCACTGCAATTCACAAACCTGCAGAGTTAGAAATGATAACTCTCGTCCACAAATATATGGAGGGAAGGCTACGAAGAGGATTTGAAAGCAAGGCAGAATTGCAGGAAACCGATTTCAGGAGGTAGATTCGAATCGCCTTTAAAGCACAGGAAAAGCGGCAAAACCTCGACAATGATGCCCTTGGCCAAAAAGGGCGTATGCGTTTTTTCCTGAATATATTCAGGAAAAAACGCATACGCCCTTTTTGGCCAACCAAGCAACCTGGAAAGGCAAATCAGCGCTACAAAGAAGTCTCGCTTCCCATCGGTCAAAAGGGCCATGCTGAATAAAGTGTCAAAACCAGAAATGCAGGACAGGCCATGGAGAAATGGGAGCCTTGCTACGCTGATGGGCGGGCTGTAAATTGCCAACAGCCACTCTGGAGAAGTGTACGGTGTGTCCTGAAACATCTAAAAAACTCAGCTTAGAGAGCATAGGGCACTTCCACTCATGGGCGTATAAATTGGGAAAACTAAAAATCAGCAAGACACAGGCACCCCAAAGTTTAGGGCTGCTCTGTTGACAAGAACCTCCACTTCGTTACACCTTAAACATCCCAGGAAAGAGAAGAATGGATAAAGAAGTTGTGGTCCTTATGTACAATGGAATATCACTCAGCCATGAAATCAACGTCATAAGGCTAGGAGCAGCATGATGAGTGGATTTAGGTACGACGAATCTAAGTGAAATAAGTCACACAGAAAAAGACACTTATCATAAGATATCACTTACAGAGAGAATGTAAAAACCGCTACCCTTGAACTGAATTACAAAACAGAACAGAGTCGCACGTTTAGAAAACACACTATGGCTGCTTAACGGGAAAGGTGAGGTGGGGTGATGCATAAAACAAGGGTTTCAAATTAGCTCAGATACCGTTCCATAAACCCAATATGTAATAGACAAGACCTACTCCTTGCTCAGTGAACTGGACTCAACAACCCCTATTCACCGCCCAGGAATATATCTGACTAGTAAGAATCTTAAAACCTATGTATTGATATCTCTCTGTAAGTGAGTCAAGTGGGTGTAAAGCGGCATAAACACAGCAGTGCAAAGCAGCTAAACCCTATTATAAAAATCAATTACTTTTAAAAACCCGTGAAACAAAGACAGTGAAAGAGAGAGAAATTCTTACAAAATTCGTTCAGGGGCTGCGATGCCACCTGGATTGACCATATCTAGACCCACAGCTGATTGAGACATAAGGGTGGACACTCTTGGGGCTGAGAGGTTTGGTGAGGTTGGGTGAGCTAACGCAGACCCTTTAAAGTAATACGGCGTGGTACCCATCCCATGGGTCCCAAATCTCCAGGTTCAAGGGCATCTTCCTACGTCGAAAACATGCACGAGAAACCCAGAAGATGGTACACCGTGTGACCGGGAAAGGTTTCTAAAACGCACCTCATTTCTCATCTCCTTGTGCTCCGGTTCGCCATTCCAGCCGCTTTACTAGCAATCTCCCTCCTTGGAGAATCAGCACCTTTAACCTCCTGTTCCGTACACGTTGCAATTTGTCCTGAGGATGAACGGGAAGAGGGGGAACCAATGAGAGACTAGCTCTAGGTGTTGGGACAGGCAGAGGTCACTCTATTTTCCCATCAGGAAGCAGAATTAACCACAGGCTCAGCCTGCCGCCCGGAGCCAGAATAGGGCCTGAAGCAATCCTGCGCTTTTGCGGCCAGCTCCCAAGAAAGCGAGTTGAAAAATGGAGCTCAGGGGCACTGCAATTCACAAACCTGCAGAGTTAGAAATGATAACTCTCGTCCACAAATATATGGAGGGAAGGCTACGAAGAGGATTTGAAAGCAAGGCAGAATTGCAGGAAACCGATTTCAGGAGGTAGATTCGAATCGCCTTTAAAGCACAGGAAAAGCGGCAAAACCTCGACAATGATGCCCTTGGCCAAAAAGGGCGTATGCGTTTTTTCCTGAATATATTCAGGAAAAAACGCATACGCCCTTTTTGGCCAACCAAGCAACCTGGAAAGGCAAATCAGCGCTACAAAGAAGTCTCGCTTCCCATCGGTCAAAAGGGCCATGCTGAATAAAGTGTCAAAACCAGAAATGCAGGACAGGCCATGGAGAAATGGGAGCCTTGCTACGCTGATGGGCGGGCTGTAAATTGCCAACAGCCACTCTGGAGAAGTGTACGGTGTGTCCTGAAACATCTAAAAAACTCAGCTTAGAGAGCATAGGGCACTTCCACTCATGGGCGTATAAATTGGGAAAACTAAAAATCAGCAAGACACAGGCACCCCAAAGTTTAGGGCTGCTCTGTTGACAAGAACCTCCACTTCGTTACACCTTAAACATCCCAGGAAAGAGAAGAATGGATAAAGAAGTTGTGGTCCTTATGTACAATGGAATATCACTCAGCCATGAAATCAACGTCATAAGGCTAGGAGCAGCATGATGAGTGGATTTAGGTACGACGATTCTAAGTGAAATAAGTCACACAGAAAAAGACACTTATCATAAGATATCACTTACAGAGAGAATGTAAAAACCGCTACCCTTGAACTGAATTACAAAACAGAACAGAGTCGCACGTTTAGAAAACACACTATGGCTGCTTAACGGGAAAGGTGAGGTGGGGTGATGCATAAAACAAGGGTTTCAAATTAGCTCAGATACCGTTCCATAAACCCAATATGTAATAGACAAGACCTACTCCTTGCTCAGTGAACTGGACTCAACAACCCCTATTCACCGCCCAGGAATATATCTGACTAGTAAGAATCTTAAAACCTATGTATTGATATCTCTCTGTAAGTGAGTCAAGTGGGTGTAAAGCGGCATAAACACAGCAGTGCAAAGCAGCTAAACCCTATTATAAAAATCAATTACTTTTAAAAACCCGTGAAACAAAGACAGTGAAAGAGAGAGAAATTCTTACAAAATTCGTTCAGGGGCTGCGATGCCACCTGGATTGACCATATCTAGACCCACAGCTGATTGAGACATAAGGGTGGACACTCTTGGGGCTGAGAGGTTTGGTGAGGTTGGGTGAGCTAACGCAGACCCTTTAAAGTAATACGGCGTGGTACCCATCCCATGGGTCCCAAATCTCCAGGTTCAAGGGCATCTTCCTACGTCGAAAACATGCACGAGAAACCCAGAAGATGGTACACCGTGTGACCGGGAAAGGTTTCTAAAACGCACCTCATTTCTCATCTCCTTGTGCTCCGGTTCGCCATTCCAGCCGCTTTACTAGCAATCTCCCTCCTTGGAGAATCAGCACCTTTAACCTCCTGTTCCGTACACGTTGCAATTTGTCCTGAGGATGAACGGGAAGAGGGGGAACCAATGAGAGACTAGCTCTAGGTGTTGGGACAGGCACAGGTCACTCTATTTTCCCATCAGGAAGCAGAATTAACCACAGGCTCAGCCTGCCGCCCGGAGCCAGAATAGGGCCTGAAGCAATCCTGCGCTTTTGCGGCCAGCTCCCAAGAAAGCGAGTTGAAAAATGGAGCTCAGGGGCACTGCAATTCACAAACCTGCAGAGTTAGAAATGATAACTCTCGTCCACAAATATATGGAGGGAAGGCTACGAAGAGGATTTGAAAGCAAGGCAGAATTGCAGGAAACCGATTTCAGGAGGTAGATTCGAATCGCCTTTAAAGCACAGGAAAAGCGGCAAAACCTCGACAATGATGCCCTTGGCCAAAAAGGGCGTATGCGTTTTTTCCTGAATATATTCAGGAAAAAACGCATACGCCCTTTTTGGCCAACCAAGCAACCTGGAAAGGCAAATCAGCGCTACAAAGAAGTCTCGCTTCCCATCGGTCAAAAGGGCCATGCTGAATAAAGTGTCAAAACCAGAAATGCAGGACAGGCCATGGAGAAATGGGAGCCTTGCTACGCTGATGGGCGGGCTGTAAATTGCCAACAGCCACTCTGGAGAAGTGTACGGTGTGTCCTGAAACATCTAAAAAACTCAGCTTAGAGAGCATAGGGCACTTCCACTCATGGGCGTATAAATTGGGAAAACTAAAAATCAGCAAGACACAGGCACCCCAAAGTTTAGGGCTGCTCTGTTGACAAGAACCTCCACTTCGTTACACCTTAAACATCCCAGGAAAGAGAAGAATGGATAAAGAAGTTGTGGTCCTTATGTACAATGGAATATCACTCAGCCATGAAATCAACGTCATAAGGCTAGGAGCAGCATGATGAGTGGATTTAGGTACGACGATTCTAAGTGAAATAAGTCACACAGAAAAAGACACTTATCATAAGATATCACTTACAGAGGGAATGTAAAAACCGCTACCCTTGAACTGAATTACAAAACAGAACAGAGTCGCACGTTTAGAAAACACACTATGGCTGCTTAACGGGAAAGGTGAGGTGGGGTGATGCATAAAACAAGGGTTTCAAATTAGCTCAGATACCGTTCCATAAACCCAATATGTAATAGACAAGACCTACTCCTTGCTCAGTGAACTGGACTCAACAACCCCTATTCACCGCCCAAGAATATATCTGACTAGTAAGAATCTTAAAACCTATGTAGTGATATATCTCTGTAAGTGAGTCAAATAGGTGTAAAGCGGCATAAACACAGCAGTGCAAAGCAGCTAAACCCCATTATAAAAATCAATTACTTTTAAAAACCCGTGAAACAAAGACAGTGAAAGAGAGAGAAATTCTTACAAAATTCGTTCAGGGGCTGCGATGCCAGCTGGATTGACCATATCTAGACCCACAGCTGATTGAGACATAAGGGTGGACACTCTTGGGGCTGAGAGGTTTGGTGAGGTTGGGTGAGCTAACGCAGACCCTTTAAAGTAATACGGCGTGGTACCCATCCCATGGGTCCCAAATCTCCAGGTTCCAGGGCATCTTCCTACGTCGAAAACATGCACGAGCAACCCAGAAGATGGTACACCGTGTGACCGGGAAAGGTTTCTAAAACGCACCTCATTTCTCATCTCCTTGTGCTCCGGTTCGCCATTCCAGCCGCTTTACTAGCAATCTCCCTCCTTGGAGAATCAGCACCTTTAACCTCCTGTTCCGTACACGTTGCAATTTGTCCTGAGGATGAACGGGAAGAGGGGGAACCAATGAGAGACTAGCTCTAGGTGTTGGGACAGGCACAGGTCACTCTATTTTCCCATCAGGAAGAAGAATTAACCACAGGCTCAGCCTGCCGCCCGGAGCCAGAATAGGGCCTGAAGCAATCCTGCACTTTTGCGGCCAGCTCCCAAGAAAGCGAGTTGAAAAATGGAGCTCAGGGGCACTGCAATTCACAAACCTGCAGAGTTAGAAATGATAACTCTCGTCCACAAATATATGGAGGGAAGGCTACGAAGAGGATTTGAAAGCAAGGCAGAATTGCAGGAAACCGATTTCAGGAGGTAGATTCGAATCGCCTTTAAAGCACAGGAAAAGCGGCAAAACCTCGACAATGATGCCCTTGGCCAAAAAGGGCGTATGCGTTTTTTCCTGAATAGATTCAGGAAAAAACGCATACGCCCTTTTTGGCCAACCAAGCAACCTGGAAAGGCAAATCAGCGCTACAAAGAAGTCTCGCTTCCCATCGGTCAAAAGGGCCATGCTGAATAAAGTGTCAAAACCAGAAATGCAGGACAGGCCATGGAGAAATGGGAGCCTTGCTACGCTGATGGGCGGGCTGTTAATTGCCAACAGCCACTCTGGAGAAGTGTACGGTGTGTCCTGAAACATCTAAAAAACTCAGCTTAGAGAGCATAGGGCACTTCCACTCATGGGCGTATAAATTGGGAAAACTAAAAATCAGCAAGACACAGGCACCCCAAAGTTTAGGGCTGCTCTGTTGACAAGAACCTCCACTTCGTTACACCTTAAACATCCCAGGAAAGAGAAGAATGGATAAAGAAGTTGTGGTCCTTATGTACAATGGAATATCACTCAGCCATGAAATCAACGTCATAAGGCTAGGAGCAGCATGATGAGTGGATTTAGGTACGACGATTCTAAGTGAAATAAGTCACACAGAAAAAGACACTTATCATAAGATATCACTTACAGAGGGAATGTAAAAACCGCTACCCTTGAACTGAATTACAAAACAGAACAGAGTCGCACGTTTAGAAAACACACTATGGCTGCTTAACGGGAAAGGTGAGGTGGGGTGATGCATAAAACAAGGGTTTCAAATTAGCTCAGATACCGTTCCATAAACCCAATATGTAATAGACAAGACCTACTCCTTGCTCAGTGAACTGGACTCAACAACCCCTATTCACCGCCCAAGAATATATCTGACTAGTAAGAATCTTAAAACCTATGTATTGATATCTCTCTGTAAGTGAGTCAAGTGGGTGTAAAGCGGCATAAACACAGCAGTGCAAAGCAGCTAAACCCTATTATAAAAATCAATTACTTTTAAAAACCCGTGAAACAAAGACAGTGAAAGAGAGAGAAATTCTTACAAAATTCGTTCAGGGGCTGCGATGCCACCTGGATTGACCATATCTAGACCCACAGCTGATTGAGACATAAGGGTGGACACTCTTGGGGCTGAGAGGTTTGGTGAGGTTGGGTGAGCTAACGCAGACCCTTTAAAGTAATACGGCGTGGTACCCATCCCATGGGTCCCAAATCTCCAGGTTCCAGGGCATCTTCCTACGTCGAAAACATGCACGAGCAACCCAGAAGATGGTACACCGTGTGACCGGGAAAGGTTTCTAAAACGCACCTCATTTCTCATCTCCTTGTGCTCCGGTTCGCCATTCCAGCCGCTTTACTAGCAATCTCCCTCCTTGGAGAATCAGCACCTTTAACCTCCTGTTCCGTACACGTTGCAATTTGTCCTGAGGATGAACGGGAAGAGGGGGAACCAATGAGAGACTAGCTCTAGGTGTTGGGACAGGCAGAGGTCACTCTATTTTCCCATCAGGAAGCAGAATTAACCACAGGCTCAGCCTGCCGCCCGGAGCCAGAATAGGGCCTGAAGCAATCCTGCGCTTTTGCGGCCAGCTCCCAAGAAAGCGAGTTGAAAAATGGAGCTCAGGGGCACTGCAATTCACAAACCTGCAGAGTTAGAAATGATAACTCTCGTCCACAAATATATGGAGGGAAGGCTACGAAGAGGATTTGAAAGCAAGGCAGAATTGCAGGAAACCGATTTCAGGAGGTAGATTCGAATTGCCTTTAAAGCACAGGAAAAGCGGCAAAACCTCGACAATGATGCCCTTGGCCAAAAAGGGCGTATGCGTTTTTTCCTGAATATATTCAGGAAAAAACGCATACGCCCTTTTTGGCCAACCAAGCAACCTGGAAAGGCAAATCAGCGCTACAAAGAAGTCTCGCTTCCCATCGGTCAAAAGGGCCATGCTGAATAAAGTGTCAAAACCAGAAATGCAGGACAGGCCATGGAGAAATGGGAGCCTTGCTACGCTGATGGGCGGGCTGTAAATTGCCAACAGCCACTCTGGAGAAGTGTACGGTGTGTCCTGAAACATCTAAAAAACTCAGCTTAGAGAGCATAGGGCACTTCCACTCATGGGCGTATAAATTGGGAAAACTAAAAATCAGCAAGACACAGGCACCCCAAAGTTTAGGGCTGCTCTGTTGACAAGAACCTCCACTTCGTTACACCTTAAACATCCCAGGAAAGAGAAGAATGGATAAAGAAGTTGTGGTCCTTATGTACAATGGAATATCACTCAGCCATGAAATCAACGTCATAAGGCTAGGAGCAGCATGATGAGTGGATTTAGGTACGACGATTCTAAGTGAAATAAGTCACACAGAAAAAGACACTTATCATAAGATATCACTTACAGAGGGAATGTAAAAACCGCTACCCTTGAACTGAATTACAAAACAGAACAGAGTCGCACGTTTAGAAAACACACTATGGCTGCTTAACGGGAAAGGTGAGGTGGGGTGATGCATAAAACAAGGGTTTCAAATTAGCTCAGATACCGTTCCATAAACCCAATATGTAATAGACAAGACCTACTCCTTGCTCAGTGAACTGGACTCAACAACCCCTATTCACCGCCCAAGAATATATCTGACTAGTAAGAATCTTAAAACCTATGTATTGATATCTCTCTGTAAGTGAGTCAAGTGGGTGTAAAGCGGCATAAACACAGCAGTGCAAAGCAGCTAAACCCTATTATAAAAATCAATTACTTTTAAAAACCCGTGAAACAAAGACAGTGAAAGAGAGAGAAATTCTTACAAAATTCGTTCAGGGGCTGCGATGCCACCTGGATTGACCATATCTAGACCCACAGCTGATTGAGACATAAGGGTGGACACTCTTGGGGCTGAGAGGTTTGGTGAGGTTGGGTGAGCTAACGCAGACCCTTTAAAGTAATACGGCGTGGTACCCATCCCATGGGTCCCAAATCTCCAGGTTCCAGGGCATCTTCCTACGTCGAAAACATGCACGAGAAACCCAGAAGATGGTACACCGTGTGACCGGGAAAGGTTTCTAAAACGCACCTCATTTCTCATCTCCTTGTGCTCCGGTTCGCCATTCCAGCCGCTTTACTAGCAATCTCCCTCCTTGGAGAATCAGCACCTTTAACCTCCTGTTCCGTACACGTTGCAATTTGTCCTGAGGATGAACGGGAAGAGGGGGAACCAATGAGAGACTAGCTCTAGGTGTTGGGACAGGCACAGGTCACTCTATTTTCCCATCAGGAAGAAGAATTAACCACAGGCTCAGCCTGCCGCCCGGAGCCAGAATAGGGCCTGAAGCAATCCTGCGCTTTTGCGGCCAGCTCCCAAGAAAGCGAGTTGAAAAATGGAGCTCAGGGGCACTGCAATTCACAAACCTGCAGAGTTAGAAATGATAACTCTCGTCCACAAATATATGGAGGGAAGGCTACGAAGAGGATTTGAAAGCAAGGCAGAATTGCAGGAAACCGATTTCAGGAGGTAGATTCGAATCGCCTTTAAAGCACAGGAAAAGCGGCAAAACCTCGACAATGATGCCCTTGGCCAAAAAGGGCGTATGCGTTTTTTCCTGAATATATTCAGGAAAAAACGCATACGCCCTTTTTGGCCAACCAAGCAACCTGGAAAGGCAAATCAGCGCTACAAAGAAGTCTCGCTTCCCATCGGTCAAAAGGGCCATGCTGAATAAAGTGTCAAAACCAGAAATGCAGGACAGGCCATGGAGAAATGGGAGCCTTGCTACGCTGATGGGCGGGCTGTTAATTGCCAACAGCCACTCTGGAGAAGTGTACGGTGTGTCCTGAAACATCTAAAAAACTCAGCTTAGAGAGCATAGGGCACTTCCACTCATGGGCGTATAAATTGGGAAAACTAAAAATCAGCAAGACACAGGCACCCCAAAGTTTAGGGCTGCTCTGTTGACAAGAACCTCCACTTCGTTACACCTTAAACATCCCAGGAAAGAGAAGAATGGATAAAGAAGTTGTGGTCCTTATGTACAATGGAATATCACTCAGCCATGAAATCAACGTCATAAGGCTAGGAGCAGCATGATGAGTGGATTTAGGTACGACGATTCTAAGTGAAATAAGTCACACAGAAAAAGACACTTATCATAAGATATCACTTACAGAGGGAATGTAAAAACCGCTACCCTTGAACTGAATTACAAAACAGAACAGAGTCGCACGTTTAGAAAACACACTATGGCTGCTTAACGGGAAAGGTGAGGTGGGGTGATGCATAAAACAAGGGTTTCAAATTAGCTCAGATACCGTTCCATAAACCCAATATGTAATAGACAAGACCTACTCCTTGCTCAGTGAACTGGACTCAACAACCCCTATTCACCGCCCAAGAATATATCTGACTAGTAAGAATCTTAAAACCTATGTAGTGATATCTCTCTGTAAGTGAGTCAAGTGGGTGTAAAGCGGCATAAACACAGCAGTGCAAAGCAGCTAAACCCTATTATAAAAATCAATTACTTTTAAAAACCCGTGAAACAAAGACAGTGAAAGAGAGAGAAATTCTTACAAAATTCGTTCAGGGGCTGCGATGCCACCTGGATTGACCATATCTAGACCCACAGCTGATTGAGACATAAGGGTGGACACTCTTGGGGCTGAGAGGTTTGGTGAGGTTGGGTGAGCTAACGCAGACCCTTTAAAGTAATACGGCGTGGTACCCATCCCATGGGTCCCAAATCTCCAGGTTCCAGGGCATCTTCCTACGTCGAAAACATGCACGAGCAACCCAGAAGATGGTACACCGTGTGACCGGGAAAGGTTTCTAAAACGCACCTCATTTCTCATCTCCTTGTGCTCCGGTTCGCCATTCCAGCCGCTTTACTAGCAATCTCCCTCCTTGGAGAATCAGCACCTTTAACCTCCTGTTCCGTACACGTTGCAATTTGTCCTGAGGATGAACGGGAAGAGGGGGAACCAATGAGAGACTAGCTCTAGGTGTTGGGACAGGCAGAGGTCACTCTATTTTCCCATCAGGAAGCAGAATTAACCACAGGCTCAGCCTGCCGCCCGGAGCCAGAATAGGGCCTGAAGCAATCCTGCGCTTTTGCGGCCAGCTCCCAAGAAAGCGAGTTGAAAAATGGAGCTCAGGGGCACTGCAATTCACAAACCTGCAGAGTTAGAAATGATAACTCTCGTCCACAAATATATGGAGGGAAGGCTACGAAGAGGATTTGAAAGCAAGGCAGAATTGCAGGAAACCGATTTCAGGAGGTAGATTCGAATCGCCTTTAAAGCACAGGAAAAGCGGCAAAACCTCGACAATGATGCCCTTGGCCAAAAAGGGCGTATGCGTTTTTTCCTGAATATATTCAGGAAAAAACGCATACGCCCTTTTTGGCCAACCAAGCAACCTGGAAAGGCAAATCAGCGCTACAAAGAAGTCTCGCTTCCCATCGGTCAAAAGGGCCATGCTGAATAAAGTGTCAAAACCAGAAATGCAGGACAGGCCATGGAGAAATGGGAGCCTTGCTACGCTGATGGGCGGGCTGTAAATTGCCAACAGCCACTCTGGAGAAGTGTACGGTGTGTCCTGAAACATCTAAAAAACTCAGCTTAGAGAGCATAGGGCACTTCCACTCATGGGCGTATAAATTGGGAAAACTAAAAATCAGCAAGACACAGGCACCCCAAAGTTTAGGGCTGCTCTGTTGACAAGAACCTCCACTTCGTTACACCTTAAACATCCCAGGAAAGAGAAGAATGGATAAAGAAGTTGTGGTCCTTATGTACAATGGAATATCACTCAGCCATGAAATCAACGTCATAAGGCTAGGAGCAGCATGATGAGTGGATTTAGGTACGACGATTCTAAGTGAAATAAGTCACACAGAAAAAGACACTTATCATAAGATATCACTTACAGAGGGAATGTAAAAACCGCTACCCTTGAACTGAATTACAAAACAGAACAGAGTCGCACGTTTAGAAAACACACTATGGCTGCTTAACGGGAAAGGTGAGGTGGGGTGATGCATAAAACAAGGGTTTCAAATTAGCTCAGATACCGTTCCATAAACCCAATATGTAATAGACAAGACCTACTCCTTGCTCAGTGAACTGGACTCAACAACCCCTATTCACCGCCCAAGAATATATCTGACTAGTAAGAATCTTAAAACCTATGTAGTGATATCTCTCTGTAAGTGAGTCAAGTGGGTGTAAAGCGGCATAAACACAGCAGTGCAAAGCAGCTAAACCCTATTATAAAAATCAATTACTTTTAAAAACCCGTGAAACAAAGACAGTGAAAGAGAGAGAAATTCTTACAAAATTCGTTCAGGGGCTGCGATGCCACCTGGATTGACCATATCTAGACCCACAGCTGATTGAGACATAAGGGTGGACACTCTTGGGGCTGAGAGGTTTGGTGAGGTTGGGTGAGCTAACGCAGACCCTTTAAAGTAATACGGCGTGGTACCCATCCCATGGGTCCCAAATCTCCAGGTTCCAGGGCATCTTCCTACGTCGAAAACATGCACGAGCAACCCAGAAGATGGTACACCGTGTGACCGGGAAAGGTTTCTAAAACGCACCTCATTTCTCATCTCCTTGTGCTCCGGTTCGCCATTCCAGCCGCTTTACTAGCAATCTCCCTCCTTGGAGAATCAGCACCTTTAACCTCCTGTTCCGAACACGTTGCAATTTGTCCTGAGGATGAACGGGAAGAGGGGGAACCAATGAGAGACTAGCTCTAGGTGTTGGGACAGGCACAGGTCACTCTATTTTCCCATCAGGAAGCAGAATTAACCACAGGCTCAGCCTGCCGCCCGGAGCCAGAATAGGGCCTGAAGCAATCCTGCGCTTTTGCGGCCAGCTCCCAAGAAAGCGAGTTGAAAAATGGAGCTCAGGGGCACTGCAATTCACAAACCTGCAGAGTTAGAAATGATAACTCTCGTCCACAAATATATGGAGGGAAGGCAACGAAGAGGATTTGAAAGCAAGGCAGAATTGCAGGAAACCGATTTCAGGAGGTAGATTCGAATCGCCTTTAAAGCACAGGAAAAGCGGCAAAACCTCGACAATGATGCCCTTGGCCAAAAAGGGCGTATGCGTTTTTTCCTGAATATATTCAGGAAAAAACGCATACGCCCTTTTTGGCCAACCAAGCAACCTGGAAAGGCAAATCAGCGCTACAAAGAAGTCTCGCTTCCCATCGGTCAAAAGGGCCATGCTGAATAAAGTGTCAAAACCAGAAATGCAGGACAGGCCATGGAGAAATGGGAGCCTTGCTACGCTGATGGGCGGGCTGTAAATTGCCAACAGCCACTCTGGAGAAGTGTACGGTGTGTCCTGAAACATCTAAAAAACTCAGCTTAGAGAGCATAGGGCACTTCCACTCATGGGCGTATAAATTGGGAAAACTAAAAATCAGCAAGACACAGGCACCCCAAAGTTTAGGGCTGCTCTGTTGACAAGAACCTCCACTTCGTTACACCTTAAACATCCCAGGAAAGAGAAGAATGGATAAAGAAGTTGTGGTCCTTATGTACAATGGAATATCACTCAGCCATGAAATCAACGTCATAAGGCTAGGAGCAGCATGATGAGTGGATTTAGGTACGACGATTCTAAGTGAAATAAGTCACACAGAAAAAGACACTTATCATAAGATATCACTTACAGAGAGAATGTAAAAACCGCTACCCTTGAACTGAATTACAAAACAGAACAGAGTCGCACGTTTAGAAAACACACTATGGCTGCTTAACGGGAAAGGTGAGGTGGGGTGATGCATAAAACAAGGGTTTCAAATTAGCTCAGATACCGTTCCATAAACCCAATATGTAATAGACATGACCTACTCCTTGCTCAGTGAACTGGACTCAACAACCCCTATTCACCGCCCAGGAATATATCTGACTAGTAAGAATCTTAAAACCTATGTATTGATATCTCTCTGTAAGTGAGTCAAGTGGGTGTAAAGCGGCATAAACACAGCAGTGCAAAGCAGCTAAACCCTATTATAAAAATCAATTACTTTTAAAAACCCGTGAAACAAAGACAGTGAAAGAGAGAGAAATTCTTACAAAATTCGTTCAGGGGCTGCGATGCCACCTGGATTGACCATATCTAGACCCACAGCTGATTGAGACATAAGGGTGGACACTCTTGGGGCTGAGAGGTTTGGTGAGGTTGGGTGAGCTAACGCAGACCCTTTAAAGTAATACGGCGTGGTACCCATCCCATGGGTCCCAAATCTCCAGGTTCAAGGGCATCTTCCTACGTCGAAAACATGCACGAGAAACCCAGAAGATGGTACACCGTGTGACCGGGAAAGGTTTCTAAAACGCACCTCATTTCTCATCTCCTTGTGCTCCGGTTCGCCATTCCAGCCGCTTTACTAGCAATCTCCCTCCTTGGAGAATCAGCACCTTTAACCTCCTGTTCCGTACACGTTGCAATTTGTCCTGAGGATGAACGGGAAGAGGGGGAACCAATGAGAGACTAGCTCTAGGTGTTGGGACAGGCAGAGGTCACTCTATTTTCCCATCAGGAAGCAGAATTAACCACAGGCTCAGCCTGCCGCCCGGAGCCAGAATAGGGCCTGAAGCAATCCTGCGCTTTTGCGGCCAGCTCCCAAGAAAGCGAGTTGAAAAATGGAGCTCAGGGGCACTGCAATTCACAAACCTGCAGAGTTAGAAATGATAACTCTCGTCCACAAATATATGGAGGGAAGGCTACGAAGAGGATTTGAAAGCAAGGCAGAATTGCAGGAAACCGATTTCAGGAGGTAGATTCGAATCGCCTTTAAAGCACAGGAAAAGCGGCAAAACCTCGACAATGATGCCCTTGGCCAAAAAGGGCGTATGCGTTTTTTCCTGAATATATTCAGGAAAAAACGCATACGCCCTTTTTGGCCAACCAAGCAACCTGGAAAGGCAAATCAGCGCTACAAAGAAGTCTCGCTTCCCATCGGTCAAAAGGGCCATGCTGAATAAAGTGTCAAAACCAGAAATGCAGGACAGGCCATGGAGAAATGGGAGCCTTGCTACGCTGATGGGCGGGCTGTAAATTGCCAACAGCCACTCTGGAGAAGTGTACGGTGTGTCCTGAAACATCTAAAAAACTCAGCTTAGAGAGCATAGGGCACTTCCACTCATGGGCGTATAAATTGGGAAAACTAAAAATCAGCAAGACACAGGCACCCCAAAGTTTAGGGCTGCTCTGTTGACAAGAACCTCCACTTCGTTACACCTTAAACATCCCAGGAAAGAGAAGAATGGATAAAGAAGTTGTGGTCCTTATGTACAATGGAATATCACTCAGCCATGAAATCAACGTCATAAGGCTAGGAGCAGCATGATGAGTGGATTTAGGTACGACGAATCTAAGTGAAATAAGTCACACAGAAAAAGACACTTATCATAAGATATCACTTACAGAGAGAATGTAAAAACCGCTACCCTTGAACTGAATTACAAAACAGAACAGAGTCGCACGTTTAGAAAACACACTATGGCTGCTTAACGGGAAAGGTGAGGTGGGGTGATGCATAAAACAAGGGTTTCAAATTAGCTCAG
Source organism: Balaenoptera borealis (assembly GCF_965194805.1). NCBI lineage: Eukaryota > Metazoa > Chordata > Mammalia > Artiodactyla > Balaenopteridae > Balaenoptera > Balaenoptera borealis. The sequence continues at coordinate 153,790 of NW_028122895.1, forward strand.
ATACCGTTCCATAAACCCAATATGTAATAGACAAGACCTACTCCTTGCTCAGTGAACTGGACTCAACAACCCCTATTCACCGCCCAGGAATATATCTGACTAGTAAGAATCTTAAAACCTATGTATTGATATCTCTCTGTAAGTGAGTCAAGTGGGTGTAAAGCGGCATAAACACAGCAGTGCAAAGCAGCTAAACCCTATTATAAAAATCAATTACTTTTAAAAACCCGTGAAACAAAGACAGTGAAAGAGAGAGAAATTCTTACAAAATTCGTTCAGGGGCTGCGATGCCACCTGGATTGACCATATCTAGACCCACAGCTGATTGAGACATAAGGGTGGACACTCTTGGGGCTGAGAGGTTTGGTGAGGTTGGGTGAGCTAACGCAGACCCTTTAAAGTAATACGGCGTGGTACCCATCCCATGGGTCCCAAATCTCCAGGTTCAAGGGCATCTTCCTACGTCGAAAACATGCACGAGAAACCCAGAAGATGGTACACCGTGTGACCGGGAAAGGTTTCTAAAACGCACCTCATTTCTCATCTCCTTGTGCTCCGGTTCGCCATTCCAGCCGCTTTACTAGCAATCTCCCTCCTTGGAGAATCAGCACCTTTAACCTCCTGTTCCGTACACGTTGCAATTTGTCCTGAGGATGAACGGGAAGAGGGGGAACCAATGAGAGACTAGCTCTAGGTGTTGGGACAGGCACAGGTCACTCTATTTTCCCATCAGGAAGCAGAATTAACCACAGGCTCAGCCTGCCGCCCGGAGCCAGAATAGGGCCTGAAGCAATCCTGCGCTTTTGCGGCCAGCTCCCAAGAAAGCGAGTTGAAAAATGGAGCTCAGGGGCACTGCAATTCACAAACCTGCAGAGTTAGAAATGATAACTCTCGTCCACAAATATATGGAGGGAAGGCTACGAAGAGGATTTGAAAGCAAGGCAGAATTGCAGGAAACCGATTTCAGGAGGTAGATTCGAATCGCCTTTAAAGCACAGGAAAAGCGGCAAAACCTCGACAATGATGCCCTTGGCCAAAAAGGGCGTATGCGTTTTTTCCTGAATATATTCAGGAAAAAACGCATACGCCCTTTTTGGCCAACCAAGCAACCTGGAAAGGCAAATCAGCGCTACAAAGAAGTCTCGCTTCCCATCGGTCAAAAGGGCCATGCTGAATAAAGTGTCAAAACCAGAAATGCAGGACAGGCCATGGAGAAATGGGAGCCTTGCTACGCTGATGGGCGGGCTGTAAATTGCCAACAGCCACTCTGGAGAAGTGTACGGTGTGTCCTGAAACATCTAAAAAACTCAGCTTAGAGAGCATAGGGCACTTCCACTCATGGGCGTATAAATTGGGAAAACTAAAAATCAGCAAGACACAGGCACCCCAAAGTTTAGGGCTGCTCTGTTGACAAGAACCTCCACTTCGTTACACCTTAAACATCCCAGGAAAGAGAAGAATGGATAAAGAAGTTGTGGTCCTTATGTACAATGGAATATCACTCAGCCATGAAATCAACGTCATAAGGCTAGGAGCAGCATGATGAGTGGATTTAGGTACGACGATTCTAAGTGAAATAAGTCACACAGAAAAAGACACTTATCATAAGATATCACTTACAGAGGGAATGTAAAAACCGCTACCCTTGAACTGAATTACAAAACAGAACAGAGTCGCACGTTTAGAAAACACACTATGGCTGCTTAACGGGAAAGGTGAGGTGGGGTGATGCATAAAACAAGGGTTTCAAATTAGCTCAGATACCGTTCCATAAACCCAATATGTAATAGACAAGACCTACTCCTTGCTCAGTGAACTGGACTCAACAACCCCTATTCACCGCCCAAGAATATATCTGACTAGTAAGAATCTTAAAACCTATGTAGTGATATATCTCTGTAAGTGAGTCAAATAGGTGTAAAGCGGCATAAACACAGCAGTGCAAAGCAGCTAAACCCCATTATAAAAATCAATTACTTTTAAAAACCCGTGAAACAAAGACAGTGAAAGAGAGAGAAATTCTTACAAAATTCGTTCAGGGGCTGCGATGCCAGCTGGATTGACCATATCTAGACCCACAGATGACTGAGACATAAGGGTGGACACTCTTGGGGCTGAGAGGTTTGGTGAGGTTGGGTGAGCTAACGCAGACCCTTTAAAGTAATACGGCGTGGTACCCATCCCATGGGTCCCAAATCTCCAGGTTCCAGGGCATCTTCCTACGTCGAAAACATGCACGAGCAACCCAGAAGATGGTACACCGTGTGACCGGGAAAGGTTTCTAAAACGCACCTCATTTCTCATCTCCTTGTGCTCCGGTTCGCCATTCCAGCCGCTTTACTAGCAATCTCCCTCCTTGGAGAATCAGCACCTTTAACCTCCTGTTCCGTACACGTTGCAATTTGTCCTGAGGATGAACGGGAAGAGGGGGAACCAATGAGAGACTAGCTCTAGGTGTTGGGACAGGCAGAGGTCACTCTATTTTCCCATCAGGAAGCAGAATTAACCACAGGCTCAGCCTGCCGCCCGGAGCCAGAATAGGGCCTGAAGCAATCCTGCGCTTTTGCGGCCAGCTCCCAAGAAAGCGAGTTGAAAAATGGAGCTCAGGGGCACTGCAATTCACAAACCTGCAGAGTTAGAAATGATAACTCTCGTCCACAAATATATGGAGGGAAGGCTACGAAGAGGATTTGAAAGCAAGGCAGAATTGCAGGAAACCGATTTCAGGAGGTAGATTCGAATCGCCTTTAAAGCACAGGAAAAGCGGCAAAACCTCGACAATGATGCCCTTGGCCAAAAAGGGCGTATGCGTTTTTTCCTGAATATATTCAGGAAAAAACGCATACGCCCTTTTTGGCCAACCAAGCAACCTGGAAAGGCAAATCAGCGCTACAAAGAAGTCTCGCTTCCCATCGGTCAAAAGGGCCATGCTGAATAAAGTGTCAAAACCAGAAATGCAGGACAGGCCATGGAGAAATGGGAGCCTTGCTACGCTGATGGGCGGGCTGTAAATTGCCAACAGCCACTCTGGAGAAGTGTACGGTGTGTCCTGAAACATCTAAAAAACTCAGCTTAGAGAGCATAGGGCACTTCCACTCATGGGCGTATAAATTGGGAAAACTAAAAATCAGCAAGACACAGGCACCCCAAAGTTTAGGGCTGCTCTGTTGACAAGAACCTCCACTTCGTTACACCTTAAACATCCCAGGAAAGAGAAGAATGGATAAAGAAGTTGTGGTCCTTATGTACAATGGAATATCACTCAGCCATGAAATCAACGTCATAAGGCTAGGAGCAGCATGATGAGTGGATTTAGGTACGACGATTCTAAGTGAAATAAGTCACACAGAAAAAGACACTTATCATAAGATATCACTTACAGAGAGAATGTAAAAACCGCTACCCTTGAACTGAATTACAAAACAGAACAGAGTCGCACGTTTAGAAAACACACTATGGCTGCTTAACGGGAAAGGTGAGGTGGGGTGATGCATAAAACAAGGGTTTCAAATTAGCTCAGATACCGTTCCATAAACCCAATATGTAATAGACAAGACCTACTCCTTGCTCAGTGAACTGGACTCAACAACCCCTATTCACCGCCCAGGAATATATCTGACTAGTAAGAATCTTAAAACCTATGTATTGATATCTCTCTGTAAGTGAGTCAAGTGGGTGTAAAGCGGCATAAACACAGCAGTGCAAAGCAGCTAAACCCTATTATAAAAATCAATTACTTTTAAAAACCCGTGAAACAAAGACAGTGAAAGAGAGAGAAATTCTTACAAAATTCGTTCAGGGGCTGCGATGCCACCTGGATTGACCATATCTAGACCCACAGCTGATTGAGACATAAGGGTGGACACTCTTGGGGCTGAGAGGTTTGGTGAGGTTGGGTGAGCTAACGCAGACCCTTTAAAGTAATACGGCGTGGTACCCATCCCATGGGTCCCAAATCTCCAGGTTCAAGGGCATCTTCCTACGTCGAAAACATGCACGAGAAACCCAGAAGATGGTACACCGTGTGACCGGGAAAGGTTTCTAAAACGCACCTCATTTCTCATCTCCTTGTGCTCCGGTTCGCCATTCCAGCCGCTTTACTAGCAATCTCCCTCCTTGGAGAATCAGCACCTTTAACCTCCTGTTCCGTACACGTTGCAATTTGTCCTGAGGATGAACGGGAAGAGGGGGAACCAATGAGAGACTAGCTCTAGGTGTTGGGACAGGCACAGGTCACTCTATTTTCCCATCAGGAAGCAGAATTAACCACAGGCTCAGCCTGCCGCCCGGAGCCAGAATAGGGCCTGAAGCAATCCTGCGCTTTTGCGGCCAGCTCCCAAGAAAGCGAGTTGAAAAATGGAGCTCAGGGGCACTGCAATTCACAAACCTGCAGAGTTAGAAATGATAACTCTCGTCCACAAATATATGGAGGGAAGGCTACGAAGAGGATTTGAAAGCAAGGCAGAATTGCAGGAAACCGATTTCAGGAGGTAGATTCGAATCGCCTTTAAAGCACAGGAAAAGCGGCAAAACCTCGACAATGATGCCCTTGGCCAAAAAGGGCGTATGCGTTTTTTCCTGAATATATTCAGGAAAAAACGCATACGCCCTTTTTGGCCAACCAAGCAACCTGGAAAGGCAAATCAGCGCTACAAAGAAGTCTCGCTTCCCATCGGTCAAAAGGGCCATGCTGAATAAAGTGTCAAAACCAGAAATGCAGGACAGGCCATGGAGAAATGGGAGCCTTGCTACGCTGATGGGCGGGCTGTAAATTGCCAACAGCCACTCTGGAGAAGTGTACGGTGTGTCCTGAAACATCTAAAAAACTCAGCTTAGAGAGCATAGGGCACTTCCACTCATGGGCGTATAAATTGGGAAAACTAAAAATCAGCAAGACACAGGCACCCCAAAGTTTAGGGCTGCTCTGTTGACAAGAACCTCCACTTCGTTACACCTTAAACATCCCAGGAAAGAGAAGAATGGATAAAGAAGTTGTGGTCCTTATGTACAATGGAATATCACTCAGCCATGAAATCAACGTCATAAGGCTAGGAGCAGCATGATGAGTGGATTTAGGTACGACGAATCTAAGTGAAATAAGTCACACAGAAAAAGACACTTATCATAAGATATCACTTACAGAGAGAATGTAAAAACCGCTACCCTTGAACTGAATTACAAAACAGAACAGAGTCGCACGTTTAGAAAACACACTATGGCTGCTTAACGGGAAAGGTGAGGTGGGGTGATGCATAAAACAAGGGTTTCAAATTAGCTCAGATACCGTTCCATAAACCCAATATGTAATAGACAAGACCTACTCCTTGCTCAGTGAACTGGACTCAACAACCCCTATTCACCGCCCAGGAATATATCTGACTAGTAAGAATCTTAAAACCTATGTATTGATATCTCTCTGTAAGTGAGTCAAGTGGGTGTAAAGCGGCATAAACACAGCAGTGCAAAGCAGCTAAACCCTATTATAAAAATCAATTACTTTTAAAAACCCGTGAAACAAAGACAGTGAAAGAGAGAGAAATTCTTACAAAATTCGTTCAGGGGCTGCGATGCCACCTGGATTGACCATATCTAGACCCACAGCTGATTGAGACATAAGGGTGGACACTCTTGGGGCTGAGAGGTTTGGTGAGGTTGGGTGAGCTAACGCAGACCCTTTAAAGTAATACGGCGTGGTACCCATCCCATGGGTCCCAAATCTCCAGGTTCAAGGGCATCTTCCTACGTCGAAAACATGCACGAGAAACCCAGAAGATGGTACACCGTGTGACCGGGAAAGGTTTCTAAAACGCACCTCATTTCTCATCTCCTTGTGCTCCGGTTCGCCATTCCAGCCGCTTTACTAGCAATCTCCCTCCTTGGAGAATCAGCACCTTTAACCTCCTGTTCCGTACACGTTGCAATTTGTCCTGAGGATGAACGGGAAGAGGGGGAACCAATGAGAGACTAGCTCTAGGTGTTGGGACAGGCAGAGGTCACTCTATTTTCCCATCAGGAAGCAGAATTAACCACAGGCTCAGCCTGCCGCCCGGAGCCAGAATAGGGCCTGAAGCAATCCTGCGCTTTTGCGGCCAGCTCCCAAGAAAGCGAGTTGAAAAATGGAGCTCAGGGGCACTGCAATTCACAAACCTGCAGAGTTAGAAATGATAACTCTCGTCCACAAATATATGGAGGGAAGGCTACGAAGAGGATTTGAAAGCAAGGCAGAATTGCAGGAAACCGATTTCAGGAGGTAGATTCGAATCGCCTTTAAAGCACAGGAAAAGCGGCAAAACCTCGACAATGATGCCCTTGGCCAAAAAGGGCGTATGCGTTTTTTCCTGAATATATTCAGGAAAAAACGCATACGCCCTTTTTGGCCAACCAAGCAACCTGGAAAGGCAAATCAGCGCTACAAAGAAGTCTCGCTTCCCATCGGTCAAAAGGGCCATGCTGAATAAAGTGTCAAAACCAGAAATGCAGGACAGGCCATGGAGAAATGGGAGCCTTGCTACGCTGATGGGCGGGCTGTAAATTGCCAACAGCCACTCTGGAGAAGTGTACGGTGTGTCCTGAAACATCTAAAAAACTCAGCTTAGAGAGCATAGGGCACTTCCACTCATGGGCGTATAAATTGGGAAAACTAAAAATCAGCAAGACACAGGCACCCCAAAGTTTAGGGCTGCTCTGTTGACAAGAACCTCCACTTCGTTACACCTTAAACATCCCAGGAAAGAGAAGAATGGATAAAGAAGTTGTGGTCCTTATGTACAATGGAATATCACTCAGCCATGAAATCAACGTCATAAGGCTAGGAGCAGCATGATGAGTGGATTTAGGTACGACGATTCTAAGTGAAATAAGTCACACAGAAAAAGACACTTATCATAAGATATCACTTACAGAGAGAATGTAAAAACCGCTACCCTTGAACTGAATTACAAAACAGAACAGAGTCGCACGTTTAGAAAACACACTATGGCTGCTTAACGGGAAAGGTGAGGTGGGGTGATGCATAAAACAAGGGTTTCAAATTAGCTCAGATACCGTTCCATAAACCCAATATGTAATAGACAAGACCTACTCCTTGCTCAGTGAACTGGACTCAACAACCCCTATTCACCGCCCAGGAATATATCTGACTAGTAAGAATCTTAAAACCTATGTATTGATATCTCTCTGTAAGTGAGTCAAGTGGGTGTAAAGCGGCATAAACACAGCAGTGCAAAGCAGCTAAACCCTATTATAAAAATCAATTACTTTTAAAAACCCGTGAAACAAAGACAGTGAAAGAGAGAGAAATTCTTACAAAATTCGTTCAGGGGCTGCGATGCCACCTGGATTGACCATATCTAGACCCACAGCTGATTGAGACATAAGGGTGGACACTCTTGGGGCTGAGAGGTTTGGTGAGGTTGGGTGAGCTAACGCAGACCCTTTAAAGTAATACGGCGTGGTACCCATCCCATGGGTCCCAAATCTCCAGGTTCAAGGGCATCTTCCTACGTCGAAAACATGCACGAGAAACCCAGAAGATGGTACACCGTGTGACCGGGAAAGGTTTCTAAAACGCACCTCATTTCTCATCTCCTTGTGCTCCGGTTCGCCATTCCAGCCGCTTTACTAGCAATCTCCCTCCTTGGAGAATCAGCACCTTTAACCTCCTGTTCCGTACACGTTGCAATTTGTCCTGAGGATGAACGGGAAGAGGGGGAACCAATGAGAGACTAGCTCTAGGTGTTGGGACAGGCACAGGTCACTCTATTTTCCCATCAGGAAGCAGAATTAACCACAGGCTCAGCCTGCCGCCCGGAGCCAGAATAGGGCCTGAAGCAATCCTGCGCTTTTGCGGCCAGCTCCCAAGAAAGCGAGTTGAAAAATGGAGCTCAGGGGCACTGCAATTCACAAACCTGCAGAGTTAGAAATGATAACTCTCGTCCACAAATATATGGAGGGAAGGCTACGAAGAGGATTTGAAAGCAAGGCAGAATTGCAGGAAACCGATTTCAGGAGGTAGATTCGAATCGCCTTTAAAGCACAGGAAAAGCGGCAAAACCTCGACAATGATGCCCTTGGCCAAAAAGGGCGTATGCGTTTTTTCCTGAATATATTCAGGAAAAAACGCATACGCCCTTTTTGGCCAACCAAGCAACCTGGAAAGGCAAATCAGCGCTACAAAGAAGTCTCGCTTCCCATCGGTCAAAAGGGCCATGCTGAATAAAGTGTCAAAACCAGAAATGCAGGACAGGCCATGGAGAAATGGGAGCCTTGCTACGCTGATGGGCGGGCTGTAAATTGCCAACAGCCACTCTGGAGAAGTGTACGGTGTGTCCTGAAACATCTAAAAAACTCAGCTTAGAGAGCATAGGGCACTTCCACTCATGGGCGTATAAATTGGGAAAACTAAAAATCAGCAAGACACAGGCACCCCAAAGTTTAGGGCTGCTCTGTTGACAAGAACCTCCACTTCGTTACACCTTAAACATCCCAGGAAAGAGAAGAATGGATAAAGAAGTTGTGGTCCTTATGTACAATGGAATATCACTCAGCCATGAAATCAACGTCATAAGGCTAGGAGCAGCATGATGAGTGGATTTAGGTACGACGATTCTAAGTGAAATAAGTCACACAGAAAAAGACACTTATCATAAGATATCACTTACAGAGAGAATGTAAAAACCGCTACCCTTGAACTGAATTACAAAACAGAACAGAGTCGCACGTTTAGAAAACACACTATGGCTGCTTAACGGGAAAGGTGAGGTGGGGTGATGCATAAAACAAGGGTTTCAAATTAGCTCAGATACCGTTCCATAAACCCAATATGTAATAGACAAGACCTACTCCTTGCTCAGTGAACTGGACTCAACAACCCCTATTCACCGCCCAGGAATATATCTGACTAGTAAGAATCTTAAAACCTATGTATTGATATCTCTCTGTAAGTGAGTCAAGTGGGTGTAAAGCGGCATAAACACAGCAGTGCAAAGCAGCTAAACCCTATTATAAAAATCAATTACTTTTAAAAACCCGTGAAACAAAGACAGTGAAAGAGAGAGAAATTCTTACAAAATTCGTTCAGGGGCTGCGATGCCACCTGGATTGACCATATCTAGACCCACAGCTGATTGAGACATAAGGGTGGACACTCTTGGGGCTGAGAGGTTTGGTGAGGTTGGGTGAGCTAACGCAGACCCTTTAAAGTAATACGGCGTGGTACCCATCCCATGGGTCCCAAATCTCCAGGTTCAAGGGCATCTTCCTACGTCGAAAACATGCACGAGAAACCCAGAAGATGGTACACCGTGTGACCGGGAAAGGTTTCTAAAACGCACCTCATTTCTCATCTCCTTGTGCTCCGGTTCGCCATTCCAGCCGCTTTACTAGCAATCTCCCTCCTTGGAGAATCAGCACCTTTAACCTCCTGTTCCGTACACGTTGCAATTTGTCCTGAGGATGAACGGGAAGAGGGGGAACCAATGAGAGACTAGCTCTAGGTGTTGGGACAGGCAGAGGTCACTCTATTTTCCCATCAGGAAGCAGAATTAACCACAGGCTCAGCCTGCCGCCCGGAGCCAGAATAGGGCCTGAAGCAATCCTGCGCTTTTGCGGCCAGCTCCCAAGAAAGCGAGTTGAAAAATGGAGCTCAGGGGCACTGCAATTCACAAACCTGCAGAGTTAGAAATGATAACTCTCGTCCACAAATATATGGAGGGAAGGCTACGAAGAGGATTTGAAAGCAAGGCAGAATTGCAGGAAACCGATTTCAGGAGGTAGATTCGAATCGCCTTTAAAGCACAGGAAAAGCGGCAAAACCTCGACAATGATGCCCTTGGCCAAAAAGGGCGTATGCGTTTTTTCCTGAATATATTCAGGAAAAAACGCATACGCCCTTTTTGGCCAACCAAGCAACCTGGAAAGGCAAATCAGCGCTACAAAGAAGTCTCGCTTCCCATCGGTCAAAAGGGCCATGCTGAATAAAGTGTCAAAACCAGAAATGCAGGACAGGCCATGGAGAAATGGGAGCCTTGCTACGCTGATGGGCGGGCTGTAAATTGCCAACAGCCACTCTGGAGAAGTGTACGGTGTGTCCTGAAACATCTAAAAAACTCAGCTTAGAGAGCATAGGGCACTTCCACTCATGGGCGTATAAATTGGGAAAACTAAAAATCAGCAAGACACAGGCACCCCAAAGTTTAGGGCTGCTCTGTTGACAAGAACCTCCACTTCGTTACACCTTAAACATCCCAGGAAAGAGAAGAATGGATAAAGAAGTTGTGGTCCTTATGTACAATGGAATATCACTCAGCCATGAAATCAACGTCATAAGGCTAGGAGCAGCATGATGAGTGGATTTAGGTACGACGATTCTAAGTGAAATAAGTCACACAGAAAAAGACACTTATCATAAGATATCACTTACAGAGGGAATGTAAAAACCGCTACCCTTGAACTGAATTACAAAACAGAACAGAGTCGCACGTTTAGAAAACACACTATGGCTGCTTAACGGGAAAGGTGAGGTGGGGTGATGCATAAAACAAGGGTTTCAAATTAGCTCAGATACCGTTCCATAAACCCAATATGTAATAGACAAGACCTACTCCTTGCTCAGTGAACTGGACTCAACAACCCCTATTCACCGCCCAAGAATATATCTGACTAGTAAGAATCTTAAAACCTATGTAGTGATATATCTCTGTAAGTGAGTCAAATAGGTGTAAAGCGGCATAAACACAGCAGTGCAAAGCAGCTAAACCCCATTATAAAAATCAATTACTTTTAAAAACCCGTGAAACAAAGACAGTGAAAGAGAGAGAAATTCTTACAAAATTCGTTCAGGGGCTGCGATGCCAGCTGGATTGACCATATCTAGACCCACAGCTGATTGAGACATAAGGGTGGACACTCTTGGGGCTGAGAGGTTTGGTGAGGTTGGGTGAGCTAACGCAGACCCTTTAAAGTAATACGGCGTGGTACCCATCCCATGGGTCCCAAATCTCCAGGTTCCAGGGCATCTTCCTACGTCGAAAACATGCACGAGCAACCCAGAAGATGGTACACCGTGTGACCGGGAAAGGTTTCTAAAACGCACCTCATTTCTCATCTCCTTGTGCTCCGGTTCGCCATTCCAGCCGCTTTACTAGCAATCTCCCTCCTTGGAGAATCAGCACCTTTAACCTCCTGTTCCGTACACGTTGCAATTTGTCCTGAGGATGAACGGGAAGAGGGGGAACCAATGAGAGACTAGCTCTAGGTGTTGGGACAGGCACAGGTCACTCTATTTTCCCATCAGGAAGAAGAATTAACCACAGGCTCAGCCTGCCGCCCGGAGCCAGAATAGGGCCTGAAGCAATCCTGCACTTTTGCGGCCAGCTCCCAAGAAAGCGAGTTGAAAAATGGAGCTCAGGGGCACTGCAATTCACAAACCTGCAGAGTTAGAAATGATAACTCTCGTCCACAAATATATGGAGGGAAGGCTACGAAGAGGATTTGAAAGCAAGGCAGAATTGCAGGAAACCGATTTCAGGAGGTAGATTCGAATCGCCTTTAAAGCACAGGAAAAGCGGCAAAACCTCGACAATGATGCCCTTGGCCAAAAAGGGCGTATGCGTTTTTTCCTGAATAGATTCAGGAAAAAACGCATACGCCCTTTTTGGCCAACCAAGCAACCTGGAAAGGCAAATCAGCGCTACAAAGAAGTCTCGCTTCCCATCGGTCAAAAGGGCCATGCTGAATAAAGTGTCAAAACCAGAAATGCAGGACAGGCCATGGAGAAATGGGAGCCTTGCTACGCTGATGGGCGGGCTGTTAATTGCCAACAGCCACTCTGGAGAAGTGTACGGTGTGTCCTGAAACATCTAAAAAACTCAGCTTAGAGAGCATAGGGCACTTCCACTCATGGGCGTATAAATTGGGAAAACTAAAAATCAGCAAGACACAGGCACCCCAAAGTTTAGGGCTGCTCTGTTGACAAGAACCTCCACTTCGTTACACCTTAAACATCCCAGGAAAGAGAAGAATGGATAAAGAAGTTGTGGTCCTTATGTACAATGGAATATCACTCAGCCATGAAATCAACGTCATAAGGCTAGGAGCAGCATGATGAGTGGATTTAGGTACGACGATTCTAAGTGAAATAAGTCACACAGAAAAAGACACTTATCATAAGATATCACTTACAGAGGGAATGTAAAAACCGCTACCCTTGAACTGAATTACAAAACAGAACAGAGTCGCACGTTTAGAAAACACACTATGGCTGCTTAACGGGAAAGGTGAGGTGGGGTGATGCATAAAACAAGGGTTTCAAATTAGCTCAGATACCGTTCCATAAACCCAATATGTAATAGACAAGACCTACTCCTTGCTCAGTGAACTGGACTCAACAACCCCTATTCACCGCCCAAGAATATATCTGACTAGTAAGAATCTTAAAACCTATGTATTGATATCTCTCTGTAAGTGAGTCAAGTGGGTGTAAAGCGGCATAAACACAGCAGTGCAAAGCAGCTAAACCCTATTATAAAAATCAATTACTTTTAAAAACCCGTGAAACAAAGACAGTGAAAGAGAGAGAAATTCTTACAAAATTCGTTCAGGGGCTGCGATGCCACCTGGATTGACCATATCTAGACCCACAGCTGATTGAGACATAAGGGTGGACACTCTTGGGGCTGAGAGGTTTGGTGAGGTTGGGTGAGCTAACGCAGACCCTTTAAAGTAATACGGCGTGGTACCCATCCCATGGGTCCCAAATCTCCAGGTTCCAGGGCATCTTCCTACGTCGAAAACATGCACGAGCAACCCAGAAGATGGTACACCGTGTGACCGGGAAAGGTTTCTAAAACGCACCTCATTTCTCATCTCCTTGTGCTCCGGTTCGCCATTCCAGCCGCTTTACTAGCAATCTCCCTCCTTGGAGAATCAGCACCTTTAACCTCCTGTTCCGTACACGTTGCAATTTGTCCTGAGGATGAACGGGAAGAGGGGGAACCAATGAGAGACTAGCTCTAGGTGTTGGGACAGGCAGAGGTCACTCTATTTTCCCATCAGGAAGCAGAATTAACCACAGGCTCAGCCTGCCGCCCGGAGCCAGAATAGGGCCTGAAGCAATCCTGCGCTTTTGCGGCCAGCTCCCAAGAAAGCGAGTTGAAAAATGGAGCTCAGGGGCACTGCAATTCACAAACCTGCAGAGTTAGAAATGATAACTCTCGTCCACAAATATATGGAGGGAAGGCTACGAAGAGGATTTGAAAGCAAGGCAGAATTGCAGGAAACCGATTTCAGGAGGTAGATTCGAATTGCCTTTAAAGCACAGGAAAAGCGGCAAAACCTCGACAATGATGCCCTTGGCCAAAAAGGGCGTATGCGTTTTTTCCTGAATATATTCAGGAAAAAACGCATACGCCCTTTTTGGCCAACCAAGCAACCTGGAAAGGCAAATCAGCGCTACAAAGAAGTCTCGCTTCCCATCGGTCAAAAGGGCCATGCTGAATAAAGTGTCAAAACCAGAAATGCAGGACAGGCCATGGAGAAATGGGAGCCTTGCTACGCTGATGGGCGGGCTGTAAATTGCCAACAGCCACTCTGGAGAAGTGTACGGTGTGTCCTGAAACATCTAAAAAACTCAGCTTAGAGAGCATAGGGCACTTCCACTCATGGGCGTATAAATTGGGAAAACTAAAAATCAGCAAGACACAGGCACCCCAAAGTTTAGGGCTGCTCTGTTGACAAGAACCTCCACTTCGTTACACCTTAAACATCCCAGGAAAGAGAAGAATGGATAAAGAAGTTGTGGTCCTTATGTACAATGGAATATCACTCAGCCATGAAATCAACGTCATAAGGCTAGG